>NW_023665726.1:300000-465652 GCF_014743375.2 Drosophila subpulchrella | reverse complement strand
TATATTTATGTATTTATTTATTTATTTATTTATTTATTTATTTATTTATTTATTTATTTATTTATTTTTTTTTTTTATTTATTTATTTACTTATATATTTATTTATTTATTTATTTATTTATTTATTGATGTTTGAAAGACGTATATATTATTTCGAAATACCTGTCAAATAGAGTTTGGATACGCACAAAAAAAGTTCAAAGCAGTGTTCTGTATTTAGACAAATCATGTTTAAGATACGTAAATAGTATTTTGAAATACCTAACGACATATAGCACAAGCCTGAAGCTTTAGTAGTTTGCAAGTTAAGGGGGTATGAATTTTAGGTATTTAATGCTGTTTTCCCGTCAAGCTATCGAGTTTTTCCAAAAGTGGTAGAACTAATGTTTCGTATATTGAGCTGTTTAACATCATATAAAGCTTCTAGGATCCTAGAACATCATTTTGGGACAAACGGACAATTTGACATACTGACAAACACAATTATTTTTATACCCGTTACTCGTAGAGAAAAATGGTATATTAGATTCGTCGGAAAGTATGTAACAGGCAGAAGGAAGCGTTTCCGATCAGGATCAGTAGCCGAGTCGATCGAGCCATGTCCGTCTGTCCGTCTGACCGTCTGTCCGTATGAACGCTGAAATCTCGGAAACTATAAGAGCTACAATACTGGGATTAGGCATGCAGATTCCTGAGATTCCTGTGCTGCGCAAGTTTGTTTCAGCAGAGTGCCACGCCCACTCTGACGCCCACAAATCGCGCAAGACTGTGGCTCCTACAGTTTTGATGCTAGAATAAAAATTTTAACTGAAACGTATTGTTCTCATCAATACCTATCTATTGATCCACGTTTGCCACGCCCACTTTAACGCCCACAAACCGCCCACAAGCCGCCCACACACCGCCCACAAACTTCAAAAAATCGTAAATATGAACTTGGATATCTCGAAAACTATTACTACGTTTATGCTATGGGAATCACGATTTCTTGAAAGCGCGATATAGAAATAACCCCTGTTTATGCGACACATATAATTTCGTGATTTGATTTCAGTAGAGATGCCAGACGTGAAAAATTAGGTATTTTAGTCTGGTCACACTTTCACAAAAAGTAAACAAACCAAAAAACGCGATGGATAAAGTTAAATTCTTAATTTACTCTCGGCAAATAAGAACCGGAAAATTAATTTCCAAAGTCGCAGAGAGGAGGCACAGAAGATCGATGGCTTTATTAAAAGCGAGGCGGTTTTTGGTGGCCAGGAGTCACAGGATGCTGATGCAGGTTTACCCGGCTGCAACCGCGACTCTCAGCCTGAGGACACCTAGAGTGCGAAGATTCAGGAGCAGGCCAAGAAGCAATGCATTTTGGTCACTTATGCAAGAGCCAAAAAATTAAAATATGTTCTTTTAGAACTTAAGGATGTCAAAGAGTTCATTTTTCGAACTGTGCGAATTGCTACGTCCCCACTTACCGGTGCAGAGCATGTTTCTAACCGTTCCAGTTCCCTTGGAGAAACAAGTTGCGATCTGCGTATATTAACTGGCGACCTGTGCCGAGTATCGAGTGATTGGGGATGTATTTGGAGTACATAAAAGTACTGTGCACAAGTACTTTCATATTGTTGTTAAAGCAATATTTAAGCTCACGAGTGTATTAATTTCATTCCCAAAACTGGATGAATGCATTCAAAATGCAGGTGCATTTCAAAAATGTGTCACGTTCCTAACGTGATTTGAGCTATTGACGGTAAAATGCTTTTTAGAATATTAATTACAAATTATAAACGCTATGCGTCAATTATTTAGGAACACACATTCCTGTTAAAGCCCCAAAAAGATTGGCTACATGGATTTCGTCAATGGAAGGGATGGACATCGATGGTCATGCAAGCTGTAGTTGACAACAATTACTTGTAAGTAAAAACATATTTAGATATTGGTTGTTTTTCCAAATATTATTTATTTTTAGGTTTAGAGACGTCAGCATGAAATTTCCAGGAAGTGTCCCCGTGTCTTTAAAGAATCTGGAATTTTCAAGAACCATAGCCGAATTATTCCGGATTTTGCAAAACTGTTGGGCAACAAAGAGATTCCCTTCATTATCCTGGGAGATCCTGCCTACCCATTTCTACCGTGGCTTCTAAAACCATATACTGGACACCTAACTCCACAGGAAGAGTCGTTCAACTGCTACCTTAGCTCGGGCAGAATTGTAGTGGAGAATGCCTTTGGTCGATTAAAAGGACGCTGGAGGTGCCTGGTCAACAGAATAGATATTGATTATAAATTTGTTCCATATGTTGCTTTGGCTTGCGCGACACTATATTACTTCGTGGAAATAAGAAAAGAGAAGTTTACGCCAATCAACGAGTATGAAAGTAACCAGCAACCACCAGACTGGCGTTGTAACCAAGTATTAGAATCTCCTGAGTGCGATCCATCTGACCTTAGGGAACACCTTAAGGAATACATTGTTTCTAACTTTCCTTTGCGAAGCAGTTCAAAATAAATTAAAATTGCACAATTAGTTTTGTTTCGAAATATTTCAGCTTTAATTGGAGTTGAAGAATTCTGGCATGAATCTTTGGGTCTCGGCCAGATCCTCCGCAAGAACATCGCGCATGTGAAAAATCAAGTGAAGTCATTAAAAATTACCATCGTGTTACCGTTAATGAGAATTAATATGCTTACTTGAAGTTCGGCGGCTCCTAGGCATAGATGTCTCTACCAGGAGTTCAGGTGCATCAACCGTAGAACTGGATTCATCAATCTTCTCTGTTTCGGTGAAGACTTCATTGGCCAGGCTATCTCGGCGTCTAACCAAAAAGATCTCTTCGATTCCATGGCTATTTCAATAATTACTCCCTTTTCTTTCTTTAATTTGCGTTTTAATTTCAACCTTTATGCACGGCGCTGCCACCTGATTTGTATAGCGTTAAGTTGGTTGCGCATCACCAATTCACGGTTTGAGGCTGAAATCATAGTCAACTTTCGTGTGTTGCCGAATCGGCTGAAATCGCGAAATTAAAGCGTGAAATGGACATCGCATAAACGCAGTATATAAAAGATAGAGAACTGGGATCTCAGATTTAGATTCCGTAGCCTTGTACGCAGAGCAAGTTTGTTACGCGAATGTGCAACGCCCACTCTAACGCTCAAAAACCGCCCAAGCCTGCCGCGTCCAAAATTTTCACGCTAGATAAAAAATGTTAACTGAAATGTATTGGTCTCGTCAATACCTATCGATTGATCCAAAAAAAAATTTGTCACGCCCACTCTAACGCCCATAACGCTAAAATCTGTCTACCGCCGGTAGGTGGCGCATTTCAATCTCGCTTTGCTGCTTGCATATATCCATTTCCCTTTGGTCCCTTAAGCTGTGTAACAGGTATCTGATAGTCGAGGTACTCGACTATAGCGTTCTTCCTTGTTTTATTTTGAAGAGTGTCCCAAATTCTGGTCTTACGTATTACTTTTAAACGGAGCATCTGATTTTGACAGTATAGGTGTCATTCATTTTAAGGGAGAATACAACTAGGTTTAAAGCGGGGGTGTTTATCCCCACCGGCCACAACAGAATAAGTTTTTAAAATTTTCACTTTTGCACTTTCACCGCTGTTTTTCCCAAACCAATTGATTTATCGTACGAATACTGTAGATTTTCATTTCTTCGTGTATAAAGAGAAATCGCCTTCACCCAACCTCCTGGTGGGCTTCGTCACTACGTGGACTGCCGTCCACAGTGATACCCGTTACTCGTAGAGTGAAGAGGTATACTAGATTCGTCGGAAAGTATGTAACAGCAGAAGGAAACGTGTGTATTATATTGTTGATCAGGATCACTAGCCGAGTCGATCTAGCCATGTCGGTCTGTTCGTATGACCGCTGAGATCTCGGAAACTATAAGAGCTAGGCTGTTGGGATTTGGCATGCAGATTCCGGAGCTTCTTGCGCAGCGCAAGTTTGTTTCAGCAGTCCATAACGCGTAAATCTGTCTACCGCCCACAACCGTGGCGTATTTAAATCTCGCTTTACTGCTTGCATATCTCCATTTCTCTTTGGTCCCTTTAGCTGAGTAACGTGTATATGATAGTCGAGGTACTCGACTGTGGCGTTCTTCCTTGTTTGTTCTTGGGTGTTAGATTCTACTCCTCTTCCTTTAAGGTAGTCGTTTCCCAAAATGGCGTCAAATGACATCAAAGTTGGTAATAGATAATATTTGAACATTAGTGTTGGGAATGTTAAAATGTTTCGGGATGAGTAATTTTTATGCGTCCTCCGACGGTAACAGCGTTAAAAGACTTTTTATTTAGCAAAGGATAAGAAACAGGTTGGGGTTGAATATAACTTTTATTGTGTTAGTCTATTAAAATATCAAAAAAAACACCTCTTAACGAGGTAAAAAGTAGTGGCGAACGCGCCTTTAACAAAAATTTCTGATATCAACAATTATGACGAAAAATGATATTACATTCGATAAAATAAATGGCAGATTTTCAATTCTGCGGCTATATATAGTAGTTGTCTTCGCACGCTCTCTTGCGCGCTTCGCCACTACGTGTACTACCGTCCACAGTGATTGTATTGTATTGTGTCTATTAAAATATTTAAGATTCGTCCACTCCTCAATTTACACTCGATATAGGGTAACGAGGAGTTTTTTATTCTAAAAAATGTAAGTCGCTATATTCTTCTGGATTATTGTCGAGTTCAGTAATTTTGTTCTATATTATTTTCTATTTCGTATTCTGCCAATGCTGGATCATATTCTGTTTGCGTTGCATATTCCTCTTCGTTAGTCTGGGGGTCCTCGGTCTGTACGTTGAAGTGTCTCTGCCTTTTGTCTGCATTTTCTAGTGGCATTGGGGGTCTTTTACCTGTTTCAAATGGTTTGGGGCGGTTCATGTAGTTTATTGCTTTAATACGAACAATAGAATCAATCTCCATTGGTTCTGGCTTGCGCTGTGGCTTAGGGGCTGTCGGATAAATAGGTCTTTACGTTAAATACACTTTTGGAAAAGTATTAATTGATTGGGCATTTTAATAGTAATAATGCTGTCTAGAAGGTACTGGCGGCTAAGATTGGCTGTATTGAATAAATTGAGGGTGTTGTCTCGGGGTGCTGGAATTGGCTTCTGCAAATTATTTTTAAAGTTGGTTTGGGGCAATTAGGAGTTGGCGTGCTTGGCCCTATAATTTTGATTTTCCCATTTAAAACACAGATGTAATTCAGATGGGAGATCTGTTGGTTCTCTCATTCCCAGGAGTCAAGGTAGATCTCCTCTTAAACCGCTTATAAATGTATCAAGAGCCTTATCTTGGTACATTTTGGTCATTAATTGTAGTTATTCCTTACTTACGTCCACACAACCGATTTTTTTTTATTAATGAAAGGTGTTTGTAGACAGATTGATGATATACTTCTACTGATTTCTGACTGGTTCGGATGATCATGGTCATTTGGTATTCTAAAGTACTGAGGTCCCGTTTATCGTAGTGCAATGTCAAGTATTTTGATATTGCATTCCAATTAAGTGGAATATTATAGGATTACAAAGCCGTATCAGCATTTCCCCTTATTTTGTTGCGGATGGAATGTAAAATTCTGAGGTGCCTTCTTGACCTGCGTAAGTTTCTAGGATTCGGTCTACGCCCTTTTTCCACGAGCTTAATTCGGAACTCAGAGAACTCTCGAATACTTTTTACAATATCGGGGATATTTTCTAAGTCACTTATGTTTTCGCGATATTCTGGAGAAATTGATTGATCGGACAAGATTCGGTAAATTTCTTGTAAGTATTTGAATTACAACGGTAGTTACAAGAGCAGCTAGTTCTGCGAAGTTTGATTGGCCTTGGGGATCTGCTGGAGGGGGGTTAATAACCGGGATTCTCATTAGATGATGGTTTTGTTGGTTCATAGTTACATTTTCTTAATGCTACTAAAAGCTGAAAGTAATTGAGAAAAATAATTATTTAAAGGTGTAATTAATTAAAAATTTGCTTACAAATATTAAGTTGGTTACTAATAAAAATGATTGTTACAAAATATTTGAAATTTTAAGTCCCGTGGCTGGACACTTCCTTTTATTCCGAAGGGTCTCATGAGAGTCGCAAAATTGGAATAATTTATACTGATTTTCCAGTAAATTGATGTGGTTTGATCTTTTTAGTTTTGGTTATAGAATTTTTTATTTAATTTGTATTTCCTTTTCTTTTATTAATGTTTGTCTTCCTTTGTTGAGAGTTTAAGTATTAGTTGATTTAAGACTTACAGCAATCAAAAAAAACGCCTCTTAACGAGGTAAAAAGTAGTCAACAATTGTGACGAAAAATGATATTACATTCGATAAAATAAATAAACTATATTAAATTTATGATTTCGGCCCGCAACAGTAAATATTTATTTACCTACTCGTAAATTTTCTGTTGTAGCGTGCCGAATACATAAATTTAATATAGTTTATTTATTTTATGGAATGTAATATATTTTTTCGTCACAATTGTTGATATCAGAAATTTTTGTTAAAGGCGCTGTTCGCCACTACTTTTTACCTCGTTAAGAGGTGTTTTTGTTTGATATCGGAAGTTTTTTTTTGCACAAGAGTTTAAGTACACCAATTAATAACAAGTTTAATCTCTTTAATTACCTATTTTAAAAGCACAAGTTTGGAATCTCAAGGGCTGTATAGTTTCAGATTGCAAGATAAATCTGTCGTTTCTTACATGTCCCGCCGAACTAGCGGGTTTTTCCAAAGTGGTAGAACAAATAGATCAAGTTTTCTATTTCGATTAGCTTCATGCAAGTAAAGGACCCTAAAACCATAACAGATTTTCCGTTTGAAAAAATCTAATAAGAATATTTTTCATCAAATTGGTTTTTTTCTTGTTTATTCCAATAAGTATAAAATATTTCGTATACGGAGCTGAAACGAGTTGCACTTTTTATTGCTTAATATCTTCCAAACGGTAATTTTTAGGGCAAAAAGTGTTATAGATTAAAAGTTGGGGAATATCAAGAGCTATATGATTTGAAATTTAAAAAGAAATCGTTCAACTCGATTTTGAGACAATAGTCAAAAAGTGGTTTCAAAAAATTACTTTTTGTCATAACTCTAAATCTATTATATTCACACAATTTTACTATATGAAGAGTAATTTAGCAAATTAAATTATCTTTTCAGAGATTTATAGCACGTTTCTGTAGCATTAGTTGTTGAGATACTATAAGCATTTTAAATCTGCCTTTTTTTTTTGATTTTCCGCTAAACTAGCGGGTTTTTCCAAAATTCGTAGAACAAACGTTTTCTATTTCAAGCTACTTTATACACTCATAGGGTTTCCAAAACCCTAAAACTAAGATGGGATGCATACAAACCCACAAACAAAGGGACAAACTTTTTCATTTTGGGAAGAAGAAGAAAATCTTGTTTTTTGAATTACTTTTGAACGGGACATCGGATTTCAACAAATGAGGTGTCATTTGACGTGTATTGTCAGTAAGAACAAAACTAGCCTAACAGCCGGGGGCTTTTATTCCCACCGTATCTAGCAGCTCCAATTTTCTAAGTATTAAGTTTCACACTTTCACCGCATTTTCTCCCAAACAAATCTATATTTCGAATGTCTTGGAATACATTCTTCTTAGTTTTTTGCGATACCTTTCGATTGGTGTATCACTCTTTACGATCGGACCATAATGGTAGATTTTCAATTCTGCGGCTATATATAGTAGTTGTCTTCGCACGCTCTCTTGCGCGCTTCGCCACTACGTGTACTGCCGTCCACAGTGATATTGTTGATATGGTTACTACAACGGGCGATCTCGATTTTATCCTGTTTAGTAGTGTAGTCCACCGATGGGCAATTAAGTTTAAACCACCACCACATCAATCGATAGGTAATGATAAGAACAATACATTTCAGATAAAATTTTTATTCTAGCATCAAAACTGTAGGAGCCACAGTTTTGGGCGGCTTGTGAAACAAACTTGCGCTGCGCAGGAATCTCAGGAATCTACATGCCTAATCCCAGTATTGTAGCTTTTATGGTTTCCCGTATCTCAGCGTTCATACGGACAGACGGACATGGCTAGATCGACTCGGCTCGTGATCCTGATCAAGAATATATATACTTTGTGGGGTCGGAAACGTCTGTCTCTTACATACTTTCCGACGAATGTAGTATACCATTTTACTCTACGAGTAATAAGTGTAATAAAAGCAAAATCTAACTTTTCTGTTTTTACATTTTTTTGAAAATTTCTTTTTAACATAGTAATGGTAAAAATTTCAAAATTACACTTTAAATTTTATTAAAATCGGACGACGATTTCATATTGCTGCCATAGGAACGATCAGCAAATAGAGCTAAACATCGTCATAGCTTCAATGATTTTAAACATACACTCATATAAAATTTAGATATTTTAAAGAATATTTTATTTTGGCAATAGCTTCAAGGGTATATAAGCTTCGGCTTGTAGAAGTTTGTTTTTTAAATTTCGCTTTTGAGGGGCATTTCCCACTCCACCGTTTTGGGATAAAAGAGCAAACTCCCTGATTTTCTTGTATTTAGCATCTCTTAAGAACTTCACAAGCTTGAAACAATTTCCTTTGAATTGTATTTTTTTCCCTAAATTTAAATTGTATGCCTCGACAGATCTGGTTGTTCTTGTTAATCTTTTGAATACCGAGATGCGGTCAGGTCCTTCCTGTTTTAAAAATTACAAGAATTAAATGAATTATTTATATTATTAATCAGGATCACTAGCCGAGTCGATCTATCTAAGTCCGTCTGTCCGTATGAACGCTAAGATCTGGGAAACTATCAGAGCTAGGCTATTGGGACTTGGCGTGCATGATTCCTGAGCTTCTTGCGCAAGCTCACGTTTGTTTCAGTAGGGTGCCACGCCCAAAAACCGCCAACAAGCTTGATTAAGTCGTAAGTATGAACGCGGATACCTCGGAATCTATCAAAGATACAGAATTGGAATTTCAGATTAAGATTCTGTAGCCTTGTACGCAGCGCTAGCTTGCTACGCGAATATACCACGCCCACTCTAACGCCCACAAACCGCCCAAACCAGTGGCGCCCACAATTTTCATGCTAAATAACAAATTTTAACTTAAATGTATTAGTTTCGTCAATACCTATCGATTGACCCAAAACGAAAGTGTGCCACGCCCACACTAACGCCCATAGAGCGGTAGACTGCTACCATATATTGAGGTCGCGGGTAGGTGGCGCATTTCATTCTCGCTTTACTGCTTGCATATCTCCATTTCCCTTTGGTCCCTTTAGCTGAGTAACGGGTATCTGATAGTCGAGATACTCGACTATAGCGTTCTTCGTTGTTTTTATTATAATATTATATTGGTCCAAGGAACTTGTGAGATGGTTCCGAGGACGCCTAGCTGGAGGCGACCAAGCGGGTCGCAGGTTGCGGATAGCGAACGGCCTGTATGGCCAGCTGTGAATAGCAGTAGGCTAGGTCAAACGGATTCCGCCAGACCGAAACCTCTGCAATAAACAGCCCCGGACAGCCAGTGGGTATCTGTCGCTGTTTAGCGGCAGTACCGTCGATGCGAATTGTTCAGCCGCATTTAAATAGTTGCTCTACACAACCCCTTTTCCCCAAACGCACAACCTACCTCCTTCCTATCCCACACAACATCTCACCTCGTGCCGGACTAAGGTGTAAATCGGACCGTGCCGAGAGTCAGCCTGGCTGAGGGCCCGGGCTAAAAACTAGCTCAGTCTCAAACGGTGGGCTCAGGGAGATGGCGGCCCCCTGCTCTATTTATCGCCTTACCCGGGCATCGCGGATCTCTGCCCGGGTGGACCTTCCCTTTCTCCGCAACTCGTGGGAATCGATTATGAATACCAATAAATATAAAAATAAAAACACAATGGAGCCGGGCACTCCTAAGAAACCCGTGACGGAAGAGAAGGTGGGTGCGACAGGATCTGCGAGCGTTGGCTCCGCCTGTGCTGGCACCAGCTCGGGGGCTATCCCAAAAGGGCCCCACCCCAAACTGGGGGTGATAGGTGGAAGACAGTCGGCCGCCAGCACCTCTGCAAAGTGCGCGCCGGCGCCAAAAACTGCAGGAGGTATGACGAAGACGGTCGCTCCAACCACCGAGCAAAACAAACACACTTATGCGGAGAAGCGGACTGCCGCGCAGACACTCCGCTCACACAACAGGAGCAAGATTGCCAACCCCTCAGCTGAATGGCTGAAGAAGGTGGAATGGGCGAAGACGGTGCTCCCCAACTACGGGCAAGAGAAGCCTAATGCTGTAAGTACACAGCCAAAGAGACAACGATCTCTAGAGTTGCCTGGACCTGCGGCAAAGAGAACTAGGGTCCAACAGAACCTGTCATTTGCGGAGATAGCGCGGGACAAGGTTCTGATTGGACTGGTTGACAAGGGAAACCCTGGAGGCCGGATCCCAAGAAACCAGTGGAAGGCGGTCGAGGAGCAGCTAGCGGTCATCTGCATGGCTTTGCTCCGGGACTTCCCCCAACCGACGCCATGTTGCAAGGACGCAGGCTGGTTCAAGGGCAGCGTCAAGGTGGTGTCTTGCGACAGCCAGAGATCAGCTGACCTCTACAAGAAGGCGACGGAGAAGCTCGGAGAGGTGTATCCTGGGGCGAAAATCGTTGCACTAGATTGGTGCGACGTCCCCAGCAGACCACGAGCGAGGATATGGCTGCCGTCGTCCATCAAAGCACCGGAGGACATCCTCTTTATGTTGCAAAGGTGCAACCCAAATTTGCCCACGCACGACTGGAAAGTCGTAAAGGTGGAACCTCACGAAGGGCCGATCAGCCAGGCCATCGTGGTCCTGAATAAGGAGTCAGTATCCCCAATAGAGGCCGCTCACGGGGAGCTGAACTTCGGATTCAGTGCCATCCGCATCGAAGTCTACAAGGGAGACTCTAACTCGAAGGAGGACCCGACCGGCAACCCAGCCGAGCAGGTCTTTCCCGAGGAGATAGAGGCTCCTGGAGATGACGAGCCGGAAGATGGCTACTCAACCGACGCGTCGCTAAGCAGAGGGATGCAGGCGATGAACCCGGCGGACGAAGACGACGGCGAACTCAGCGGCAGCGAGGAAGCGGACGTCACGGTGGTGGAGGGGAACTCGGCAGATGTCGCTAAGACTACTGCAAGTGAACCTCCATCACAGTAAAGCAGCGTCGGCTGCCCTCCTGCTCCGCCTGGCTGACGGCGGGGCAGACCTAGTACTCATACAGGAGCCTTGGGTGGTAGGAGGCAAGGTTGCTGGACTGGGTACCAAAGATTTCAAGCTGCTGCTTGATCCAAAAGAAGGTAAAATTCGAACCTTCATTTTAGCCAAAAGGCACCTTAGCATATTTCTGATTCATAATTACAGCAACGGAGACAACACCGTAGCAAGTCTGGAACTTCCAGCGGCTACAATCAGGGTGGCTTCAGCTTACATGGCCTTCGAGAAGGAAGACCCCCCAGACGAGCTTGTCCGGACACTGGTCAAAGATAGCGAGGCGCTCAAAATAGGACTGGTAATCGGCTGCGACGCAAACGCTCCCCACACTCAGTGGGGAAGCCCAACAAGCAACAACAGGGGTGAGTCTCTTTTTAACTTCATCCTTGGCTCAAATCTATTTCTATGCAACAGGGGTAATACCCCCACCTTTATCACAAAAAATAGCCAAACAGTCATTGACCTTACCATGGTGTCAGGTAATCTGCTAGAAGCAGTCAGAAACTGGGAAGTCTTAAACGAACACTCTTTCTCTGACCATAGATTTATAGAAACCACTTTATCACTAGACCCTCCTACTCCAGCTGAATTCGTCAACCTTAGACGTACCAACTGGCGCGCTTATAGGGAAGCCCTACTAAACATTCTTCCAATAGAACCCCCAAGTGACAACAGTGATATACTCAGTCTTGATAACATAGTAGGGATGTTCACGAATGCCTGCAACTCGGCTTTCGAAGCAGCCCACCCTAAACGCAAACCGAGAGGAACCAGAAAGCCTCCTTGGTGGACACAAAAACTTTCAGAACTCAGATCCAGTTGCAGAACCCTTTTTAACAGGGCAAAAGCAGGAAATGAGGATCTAAAATGGCAACAGTACAAGTTAGAACTAGCCTCCTACAAGAAGGCCATAAGGAAAGAAAAAAGATCAGCTTGGCAGACCTTCTGCTCAAACATAGAGGAAACAGCCGATGCAGCTCGGCTTAGGAAGATCCTCTCCAAAACAACCCCCTCCCTGGGGTACCTTCAAAAACCAGATGGCTCGTGGACAGACTCTAGTGAGGAGTCCCTAAGCCTACTACTAGACACCCACTTTCCGGGTAGTCTCCCGGTAGAACGTCTCCCAGAAAATCATGCAGGTCTAAGCATTGACTTGGAAACGCTTCTTTCCGAACGCAACATAAGTTGGGCCATAAACAGCTTCAAACCCTTCAAATCACCAGGACCCGATCATCTCTCACCTGCGCACATCCAACACGCAGGTCAACTTGCCATCAACTGGCTAAAGACAATTTTCCGTACCATTCTTAGGATAGGAACGTTGCCATCAACATGGAGGGAAACAAAGGTAGTCTTTATACCCAAAGCGGGCAAAGCCTCGCACACGACGACGAAAGATTTTAGGCCCATAAGTCTGACATCCTTTCTCCTTAAGAGCTTCGAGCGACTGATTGGACTGCACATCAGGTCAGTCATGGACTCGAAACAGTTATCAGCAGCGCAGCATGCATATTCAAAAGGCAAGTCCACCGAATCAGCTCTACACGCGGTAGTCAGCCAAATCGAAAAGTCACTCAATCACAAGGATTACGCATTATGCATTCCTGGACATAGAGGGCGCTTTCAACAATGTTCTCCCTACAGCCATAACCGAATCCCTCACCGACCTGGGTGTTGAGATCCAAATCGTGGAGTTAATCCATAAATTGCTGATGAGCAGAATGGTAACCTCCACGCTAGGAATCTCAACACAAACAAGGTTCGTGAACAGGGGAACCCCTCAGGGTGGTGTACTCTCCCCCCTGCTATGGAACATCGCAGTAAATAAGCTGTTGTGCTACATGGAAGGGGGTGGATGCAAGGTTGTGGCTTATGCGGACGATGTAGCCATTATTTTCTCAGGAAAATTTCCTCAAACAATATGCGATCTAATGACCGCCAAACTGAAAATGCTCTCTGACTGGACAACAGAAAGAGGTCTAGGGGTAAACCCCTCGAAAACGGAACTGGTGCTGTTTACAAACAGATACAAGATTCCTCAACTAAACCCACCAATATTAAATAACTGCTCTCTCTCCTTCAGTAACAACGCCAGGTATTTGGGGTTAATATTAGATAAGCGTCTGACATGGAGACTAAACAGCCAAGAGAGAACGAGGAAGGCAACAATTGCCCTCTACTCCTGCAAAAAGGCCATCGGAACGAAATGGGGCATGTCCCCAAAAATCGTCAACTGGATACACACAGCGATAGTTAAGCCTATTCTGCTCTACGGAGTGTCAATATGGTGGCCCGCGCTAATGAAGCAGACAACCACAACAAACCTAAACAAGGTACAACGAATGGCATCCTTATGCATAAGCGGAGCCCTTCGCACCACCCCCAACGAGGCGCTAAATGCTATTCTGAACCTTCCAAGTCTGGACTTAGCCGGCATGGAACGAGCTAAGATAGCTGCGGTTCGGATGAGGGACTTAGGGCAGTGGAAGCCCCAAATATACGGTCATGCCAGGATACTCCAGCAGGACACAATGATCCCACCCAGTACAGATCTATGTAAACCTATTGGCTACATCCACACCCCCTTTGAAGCCTTGCTCCCAACCAGAGAAGACTGGGAACAAGGCCAGCCGGGCCCTACAGAGGCAGTCAATTTCTACACTGACGGCTCAAAATTAAATAATCAAGTCGGAGGAGGTATATACTCGGAACAACTTAATATCAGGAAATCCTTCAGACTTCCGGATCACTGTAGCGTCTTCCAGGCGGAAGTATTTGCCATAATTGAAGCTTTGATGCTTCTGAACGATGCAAACTGTCAGAATAAACTGATTAACATCTATAGTGATAGTCAAGCGGCTATCAGGTCGATTATCTCGACCAATACAAACTCCCACACCATATCAAACTGCCGCAAATCTCTGCACGAGATGGCTCTGCAGTTTAAAATTTACCTGATTTGGGTCCCGGGTCACCGGAACATTACAGGCAACTGTATTGCAGATGAGCTGGCCAGGCATGGCACTACCGTTCCTCTCCTTCCGGACAAGGAGAACATTGGTATGCCGATGGCCACCTGCAAGCTTAACATTAGAAATCAATACAAGAAACTTGCGAGCCTAGCATGGACACATGTTAAGCACTGTCGCATCTCCCGCCAGACATGGCCAATCATCGACGCGAAGAGAACTTCGGAACTATTAAGACTAAACCGTACCGAGTGCGGAATGGTAATACGAGTGTTAACAGGCCACTGGTTGGTTGGCACACACGCAAGCAGATTGGGCGCGCCCCGAAACGATTTCTGCAGAAGCTGCAGGGACGAGGAGGAAGAGGAAACGGTGGAACACCTGTTCCGTTCCTGCCCGGCCCTGTGCAGATCTAGACTGTACCACTTAGGGAATCCCTTCATGAACAGTCTATCCGAACTGGCGAACATAAGCCTAAAACGAATAATAAAATTCATTAAAGCAACCGGATGGGAATTATGCTAAGCCAGCTGCAATAATGGCAGCAGATTTTTAAGAAAGGGGATACAGATCCACGCGGTACCACAATGGACCTTTTAAGGACTAAGTGTGTCAATAATTTGGCAGCCGCTCTAACCTAACTTAACCTAATATTATAATTTCTATTGTTTAAATTGTAAAAAAAATAAATTTGTAAATAGTACAAAGGACAGTTAAAATAGGTAATTCAAAAATATTTGCTTACCGACTTAAGCCACTGCTTATCATAGGAAACCACAAATTGGGATAATTATTTCTTGCTCACAGAATATGCTTCAGTTTTAAGAGCGGAGAAAGTTTCAGTGATCAAACTGGGTGGCAGCAATGGAAGATGAAGAAATTTCATGAATACTGCATACAAAATCTTGTTTCGCCTCATTTCCATTTCAGGTCCAAGTATTTTTTTCGCGTTTTTTAGCATGCCTGGCAGCATGCGTAGAACTTCGTCTAGGGGTGCAAATTTCTGATTGCGTTACGCATTGCCTTCTCGTAATCCGAAGTTAGTTTTTTATCCTTTAAGAAATAATATTATTTAAATTATTTTTTACTTTAAAGAACGTTTTGAACTTTAAATTGCGACTGTTTTCTATATTAAATTGTACACAGAATGAAACCTATTGATCCATTGGCGACCGTGGCAGCGGCGGCGGCAGCGACGGCAGCGGAGCCGGTAGCGGGTGGCAGCGGAGAAGTCAGCGACGAATCTAGTATACATTTCTTAATGCATCTATAACATGCTGGCAGCAAGTAGGATATTTTGGTTCGACACCTTTCTTATTTGCTTCTTCAGCAATGCAGTTCCAGCAATTGCCGCACACGTTTAAATGGTTACACGGTCGCAACTAAACCGACTTGGAGTTTTGTAGGCAAACGTTGCAAGGATTTTGTTGGACATAGTCCAACTGCGACAGATGATTAAAGTTGGAGTCGTTGGACGAAAGGGACGAATCTGAAAGGTTTAAGGCCGCCATTTTCAGCAGTTCAGGTTCCGTTTCATCACCATCACCCTCAACGTGATCAAAAACATCCAGACTTGTAAATTGGTCGTTCAGTGCCAGAGTCCTAGCCAAAAAACCTTGCACATCAATTTCGTTTGACTTAAAAAGATTCAAGGCCTCCATAATTTTCTCCCCACGGTCCTGTTAGAAGGAGTTATAGTATTGGTTTAATATTTCGGAACTACGATTTAAATTTCATTAAGATCATCCGACTATAGCATATAGCTCCCATAGTAACAATCAAAATAAAACAAGGAAGAACGCTGTAGTCGAGTTACTCGACTATCAGATACCCGTTACTCAGCTAAAGGGACCAATGGGAAATGGAGATATGCAAGCAGCAAAGCGAGATTGAAATGCGCCACCTACCGGCGGTAGACAGATTTGAACGTTATGGGCGTTAGAGTGGGCGTGGCAAATTCTTTTTTAGATCAATCGATAGGTATTGACGAGACCAAAATATTTCAGTTAAAATTTTGTACCTAGCATGAAAAGTGTGGGCGCCACAGGTTTTGGCGGTTTATGGGTGTTAGAGTGGGCGTGGCATATTCGCGTAACAAGCTAGCGCTGCGTACAAGGCTACGGAATCTAAGTCTGAAATCCCAATTCTCTATCTTTAATAGTTTCCGAGATATCCACGTTCATATTTACGATTTTTTGAAGTTTGTGGGCGGTGGCAAACTTTTTTTGGGTCAATCGATAGGTAATGATAAGAACAATACATTTCAGTTAAAATTTTTATTCTAGCATCAAAACTGTAGGAGCCACAGTTTTGGGCGGCTTGTGGGCGTTAGAGTGGGCGTGGCACTCTGCTGAAACAAACTTGCGCTGCGCAGGAATCTCAGGAATCTACATGCCTAATCCCAGTATTGTAGCTTTTATGGTTTCCCGTATCTCAGCGTTCATACGGACAGACGGACATGGCTAGATCGACTCGGCTGGTGATCCTGATCAAGAATATATATACTTTGTGGGGTCGGAAACGTCTGTCTCTTACATACTTTCCGACGAATGTAGTATACCATTTTACTCTACGAGTAATAAGTGTAATAAAAGCAAAATCTAACTTTTCTGTTTTTACATTTTTTTGAAAATTTCTTTTTAACATAGTAATGGTAAAAATTTCAAAATTACGCTTTAAATTTTATTAAAATCGGACGACGATTTCATATTGCTGCCATAGGAACGATCAGCAAATAGAGCTAAACATCGTCATAGCTTCAATGATTTTAAACATACACTCATATAAAATTTAGATATTTTAAAGAATATTTTATTTTGGCAATAGCTTCAAGGGTATATAAGCTTCGGCTTGTAGAAGTTTGTTTTTTAAATTTCGCTTTTGAGGGGCATTTCCCACTCCACCGTTTTGGGATAAAAGAGCAAACTCCCTGATTTTCTTGTATTTAGCATCTCTTAAGAACTTCACAAGCTTGAAAAAATTTCCTTTGAATTGTATTTTTTTCCCTAAATTTAAATTGTATGCCTCGACAGATCTGGTTGTTCTTGTTAATCTTTTGAATACCGAGATGCGGTCAGGTCCTTCCTGTTTTAAAAATTACAAGAATTAAATGAATTATGTATATTATTAATCAGGATCACTAGCCGAGTCGATCTATCTAAGTCCGTCTGTCCGTATGAACGCTAAGATCTGGGAAACTATCAGAGCTAGGCTATTGGGACTTGGCGTGCATGATTCCTGAGCTTCTTGCGCAAGCTCACGTTTGTTTCAGTAGGGTGCCACGCCCAAAAACCGCCAACAAGCTTGATTAAGTCGTAAGTATGAACGCGGATACCTCGGAATCTATCAAAGATACAGAATTGGAATTTCAGATTAAGATTCTGTAGCCTTGTACGCAGCGCTAGCTTGTTACGCGAATATACCACGCCCACTCTAACGCCCACAAACCGCCCAAACCAGTGGCGCCCACAATTTTCATGCTAAATAACAAATTTTAACTTAAATGTATTAGTTTCGTCAATACGATTGACCCAAAACGAAAGTGTGCCACGCCCACACTAACGCCCATAGCGCGGTAGACTGCTACCGCCCACATAACCATATATTGAGGTCGCGGGTAGGTGGCGCATTTCATTCTCGCTTTACTGCTTGCATATCTCCATTTCCCTTTGGTCCCTTTAGCTGAGTAACAGGTATCTGATAGTCGAGATACTCGACTATAGCGTTCTTCGTTGTTTTTTTTATAATATTATAATTTCTATTGTTTAAATTGTAAAAAAAATAAATTTGTAAATAGTACAAAGGACAGTTAAAATAGGTAATTCAAAAATATTTGCTTACCGACTTAAGCCACTGCTTATCATAGGAAACCACAAATTGGGATAATTATTTCTTGCTCACAGAATATGCTTCAGTTTTAAGAGCGGAGAAAGTTTCAGTGATCAAACTGGGTGGCAGCAATGGAAGATGAAGAAATTTCATGAATACTGCATACAAAATCTTGTTTCGCCTCATTTCCATTTCAGGTCCAAGTATTTTTTTCGCATTTTTTAGCATGCCTGGCAGCATGCGTAGAACTTCGTCTAGGGGTGCAAATTTCTGATTGCGTTACGCATTGCCTTCTCGTAATCCGAAATTTACGAACCTCCGGCCAAGTTACAAATATTGCAATCTATATATGTAAACAAATGTTGATAACACACTTCTGTCTTTCTCGACATCAGTACAAAAATTAAAGGTATTATCTATAAAGAAACCAGCAAAAAAATTATATAAAAAGAAATACAACAAAAACTATGATGAGGTGTTTAAAAGCTCCGAAGGGACACACCATTAAAGTGGCATCCATAAGGAAATGTCAATCTTTGACGGCGATGTGATCTTCCATTAATGAAATGGTTATTTCCGATGCAAATATAACGTACGAAAATGATTTCGACTGATAAATATGTTTTAAAATATATATATCTTTATAAATGTATATATCTTTATATACATGGCATAGCGTCATAATTCCGCCGACATAATTCCGCCCAGTACATTTGGTTCGCGAACTTATGTCGTTTTTTACTGGGGAAATTCTGTCGCTGATAGACGTCATAAGATCGCGAGAAATTATGTCGTTTAAAAATTACTTGTGGCGAACTTATGTCGTTTTAAAGTGAAATAAGTCCACCGAGGAAAAAACGACATAATTTCGCCAGCCGCGAAATTATGTAGCTGCTAAACGACATAAGTTCGCGCTAAATAATGTCGTTTCAAAATTATATATATAATATATATACACATTCTTCAGATATATATATTGTGAGGAGTTGAATAAATCCCCACAAATCTAAGCAGCAGCAGCAATAGATGGCAGGCCGCTTACCAGATACGCGGCGAATTCGCGTAGTAACGGCGCGGCGAGGAGCGGTTGGAGAAGGAGAGAGTTTGGAGACCAAGGATGGAGAATAAGAGAGTTTGGAGACCAAGGATGGAGAATAAGAGAGTTTGGAGACCAAGGATGGAGTATGGAGTTTGGAGACCAAGGAGCGGAGAATGAGAGAGTGGAGACTTGGCGGGCAGAGCAAGATTGCCGTGTGCAAAAGGGAATAACGGAAACTCCACCTGACTTTGGACTCTGCCGTGAAATTTGGACCGGGAGAAGAAGTGCCACATCTCGGCAAAGGAGCGGCACACAGGCGTGCCACATGCATCACGGGAACCAGCGGGACGGCAGCATTGCGCAAAGCCTGCGAAAAAGGGAAATAACGGTTCCCAGAGACCCTATATAAGGCCGCAGAGCGCTGGCAGCTGGATCAGTCGATCACGAGGAGTGAAACCATCAAGATCAGTCAAGATACCAAAGTGAACAGTCAGTCAACCAAGTAAACTGCAAGGGAGCCACAACAAGGCGAGTCGTCGGAAGCAGCGCCGTGGCAAGCCTACAAGGAGCAAGATTGCTACCTCGAGACGTTCGGGATTGGGTCATCAGGAATCTCCGAATTGAGACACAAGTGACTTAGGTCCGGAAGGCATCACACGTTTAAGTCAAGGCGTTTGGTTTCCAACTTTGTCACGACCACACCCTGGTGAATCGCCCGGCGGGTCTGTTAGAGTCAAGCGAAAGAGGCCTGCGACGAGGAAGCGTGTGCTCGGGGTGGAAAGTTGTCTAAGACCCAGCGTTCCTTGCCCGACCAAGCACGACCTGGCGTGAAGGACGAGCGGTAGATCATTGTGTGGTTTCAAGAGGCGTTGTCCTGAAGAGCCCTGCGATTACCGGCGAAGTTCCCGAACAGCAACTGCCCCGAACCCCGAGTGCCAGAAACGCCAAGCTACCAGTCAGGAGGGGAGAGCGATCGACCCGTTGAGGCATTTAAGAGGCGTTGTCCTGGAGAAGCCCAGCGGTTCGGCAAGTCCCAGAAGGGCGGTTGCCCAAGGACACGCAAGACAGGAAACAGCGCAGAGGACATCGGCAGCGACGCCAGCAGACATCACCGGCAGCCACTTTACCATCGCCGCGCGGAGCTCATTGCGGAGCGCAGGATCGTTGCGGATGTCAAGCATTATGGTGAAGCCGGGTGGAACGTTTCGGGTGTTAGCCTTGACTGTCAGCGCGATTTGAGCAAGAACCTAGCGGGACCGTCCGGGACAGAGCAAGGGACAGGTATTGCCTCAAAAGGCGCTGCCCTGGAGAGCATGGCTTGTTCACCCTAGTCTGAGAACGGTGACGCTTCCCTATGCCCGCAAGGCCGAACTCTCTACGAGTCCAAGGCGCGATAAGCGATCATTGGCAGAGACGGCCACTACGAGCATCCCGAGGCACAGGAGCCAGCGGTCGTCAAATCAACGCGTCGACAGGCCAGGACGAGGAAACGAGCAGACAGCAGAAACATCAGATGACTAACAACAGGTACAAGGAGACAGGATTAAGCGTCAGGCCGTAGCGATAGTCATCCATACGCCACGCGGGAAGGACAAGGACATGGATAAGGATGGATGATGATCCCGACCGCAAGGCAACAGGATTCAGCGTCGGGCATTTGCCAGAGTCATTCGCGATTACGCCAGGCGGAAAGGACACTTACGGGGACGACACAAGGATACGGGTAACGATAAGGGATCCACTCGCAAGGCAACAGGATTCAGCGTCGGGCTTTTGCCAGAGTCATCCGTGGTTACGCCAGGGGGGAAGGACACTGACAAGGACGGCACAACAACAGTAGCAAAAGCACATCATTCAAACAGGAAGGATACCCCAAGGATACCCTTAGGATACCCCAACGTTACCCCAACGATACCCGAAGGATACCCTAAGGATACCCCAAGGATACCCGAAAAACACCCCAAGGATACCCCAACGATACCCCAAGGATACCCGAAGGGTACCCCAAGAATACTCCAACGATACCCCAAGGATACCCGAAGGGTACCCCAAGGATTCTCGAATAATACCCCAAGGATACCCTAAGGACTCAGAAACGCCCCGAAGGATACCCTCCAGGGACAACCTCCAGGGATACCCACCAAGGGTGATCAAAGTTAGGGTCTCAAAGCAAGTTAGTTAGGGAACTCAGAGGAACAACGAACCGCAGCATTCAGAATGCCACTATGATCTGACGGAGTACAACGTTTGTGTTTTACGAAGGAAGGGGGAAGACAGCACAGCAAAGAGAGATGTACGGAGGATAACGGTGACGAGCAAAGAGAAAGGCGCGCAACAGAGGTTTCATGTAAGGGGAGCCTTGCGACGGTCGAGGATTGCAAATCAAGAAGTATAGATGAGCACCAGGATTACAAGGTCGGAAGCGCGCAGGAGAATGGCGGCCCTACAGGGACCCAGCCCGGGGCAAGGATGGTCGGTGACCCAGCCCTGGAGCGGACTTACGCCGAGGACTCCGCACCGGAACCCGCGGTTAGCGCGGATAGCGAGGAGAGGGAGCGGCGGCTCCGGAGGGCAGCGGCCGACAACCGTATACCGCGCGGGACGATGGACGTCGAGGGAGCGACTCCCGAGGCCCGAGGCGCGGCAGGAGGAGCGGAACTCCCGAGGGGCCACGCGGAGGCGGTCTCCGGGCCACCGAGGAGAATCGGAAGAGGTTCCGGGACCGGGAGCCGTCGGATGAGGAGCAGCAGCGGACGACGGAGGAAGAGGAGCGGTGGCAGGCCAAGCTGCGCCAGGGCCACAAGGAGGCAGCGGCGCGATGGCATACCCTTCTGCAGAAGGCGGAACAGGAAGAGCAACGGTTGTGGGAGGAACCGATGGAGGACGTGTGGGAGGTCCCACTCACCCCCAGATACGCGACCGAGAAGCAAAGACCGGAGCGGAAGGGCGAGGATGAGGACGAGCACTGCGCACCGTCCCCTCTGCGGTGGCTGCCGGAGGTGCCACCCACTACCCGCTACGAGGGGGGGTGGTTCACGAGCGAGGACCGGAATGCCGACGGAGGAGCCCTGATGGCCACGCCGCCGTGGAGGCTGGCACGACCACCCACGCCACGGTATGTCGAGACAGAGCGACCGATCCCGCAACCCGAGCAATCGTCCGCGCAGCCGCAACTGCAACCGCACGTGGATACAGCCCACCAGGCGCAGGCGGAGGAACCGACGGTGGTGCGGACAGAGGTGCCGGAAGCCCATGTGAGGGTGTACGGTGGCAGCAGCAAACTGTGGTGTGGACGTGGCCAAGGGACCCGTGACGGAGACAGCGAGGGGGGAGCCCAGGATATGGGAAGAGGGGGGCCCCAAGGTGAGCCTTCGGGATCCCCGGACGAGAGGCCGACAGGATGTGTGGGTCCCGCCGACGCCAAGTACAGGCCCACCAAAACCGGCGACGACGATCCCGACGGGGGAAGTGGATGCACTGGAGAAGGGACCCTGGGTGTGGCCCGAGCCACCGTCCACCCACGCGCCCACGGCCGCAGTTCGCGCGGCAAGTATCGGCCCCGCAGGAAGGCGGTTGGCGCGAGATAGCTCGGAGAGAGTGGCCGGAGGGGATCGACGGCGCGGCGGAAGGAGGTACCAAGGATGGAGAATAAGAGAGTTTGGAGACCAAGGATGGAGAATAAGAGAGTTTGGAGACCAAGGATAGAGAGTAAGAGAGTTTGGAGACCAAGGATGGAGTATGAGAGAGTTTGGAGACCAAGGAGCGGAGAATGAGAGAGTGAAGACTTGGCGGGTAGAGCAAGAGTGCCGTGGGAAAAGGGGAATAACGGAAACTCCACCTGACTTTGGACTCTGCCGTGAAATTTGGACCGGGAGAAGAAGTGCCACATCTCGGCAGAGGAGCGGCACACAGGCGTGCCACATGCATCACGGGAACCAGCGGGACGGCAGCATTGCGCGAAGCCTGCGAAAAGGGAAATCACCGGCAGCCACGTTACCATCGCCGCGCGGAGCTCATTGGGGAGCGCAGGATCGTCGCGGATGTCAAGCATTATGGTGAAGCCGGGTGGTGAACTGCTAGGCAGCTTCTTGGCGTTAGCCTTGACTGTAACCTACTGTTTTCTCACTGATCTACGGGGCAGTGACGTCATATAAATTTGGGACGAACAAACAATCTTCTGAGCTAGCCGCACGAATCTCTTAGCGATAATACCAACAAAATTAGTTCGTTACAATCCACTCGTAAACATTTATCTCTTTCTGTGCTTTCATAATTATGGCATTATAAAATGCAAATTTTTTAAGGAACTGCTATACCTGGGACATCGAGTGACTAGCGAAGGAATAGGAACAGATCCGGAAAAAGTAGCCGCCATCGCTGATCTGGAACCGCCCTCGACCGTCAAAGAACTCCGGCAATACCTGGGAGTAGCGTCGTGGTACCGCCGACTTGTATCAGATTTTTCCAGAACCGTAAAACCCCTGAAAGACTTGCTGCGCAAAGGCAGCAAGTGGGAGTGGAAGGAAGGCGTTTGAGGAAGTGAAGGCAAGACTCGTGGCAGAACCGGTGCTAGCATGCCCGGAAATAAGTCGATCTTTCACCCTACAAACAAACGCCAGCTACTACGGCATCGGAGCAATATCCAGGACACCGAATACTCAAGCCGAACGTTAAACGGCGCGGAGAAAAACTATTTAACAACGGAGAAGGAGTTTTTGGCAAATGTTTGGCGATCCGAAAGCTCAAGCCCTATCTGGAAGGCTACCACCTTAAAGTAGTAACCGACCACATGGCTCTGAAGTGGCTCAACGGCATCGAAAGCCCTTTAGGAAGGATCGCCAGATGGGCGACTTTGAGATAGCGTACAGATAGGGTCGGCTAAACGTGGTGGCCGACGCTTTGTCAAGACAACTACTACGAGGATTAAAGGAGGCGACGGCGCTAATACCTTCAGGAGGTTGCAGCTGGATCTAGGACATGTGCAAAGAATAAGGACCCAGCCGCAGAAGTACCCGGACTATTTGATGGAAGGCGAGACACAATATAGAAATATACCACACAGAGCAGGCAGCGAAGATGTCGCGTCTTGTTAGATGAGCGTTCCAAAGTCCTTACGGGAAACAGTGTTGAGAAAACAGTGTTGACTCACTATCGGCGGGACACATGGGAAGCCGAAGGAATTGCAGAAGAAGAATTGCACGGTTTGCAGCCCGATACTACTGGCCAGGAATGCATAGAGACGCACGAGCCCAAGTGAGAAAATGACAGACTTGCATGAGATTTAAGCCAAATGAAATGCAGGCGGCTGGGAAAATGCTAACCCACGTGCCGGAGGAACAATGGGTCCCGTTATGCGCAGACTTCGTTGGACCGCTACCACGATTTAAGCACGGAAAGCAAATTCTGCTGGTCCTGATAGTTAGATTCTCGAAATGGACGGAACTGGTGCCACTGCGCAGTGCGACAACCGAGTCGTTTAAGAAGGCGTTTATGGAGCGCATAATCGCAAGTTACGGGGTCCCGAAGGTGATCATAACGGACAACGGAGTACAGTTTGCAAGCCGTTTCTTTAAAAGTTTCCTGGCTGAGATGGGTCAACAATTCACCGCACCATACACACCACAAGAGAATCCGACCGAATGAGCAAACAGAACAGTCAGGACCATGATTGCGCAAATCGCAGGGCAGGACCAGAGAAACTGGGACGAGAAGTGGCCGGAGATTATGGTAGCAGTAAGCACGAGCACATTAGAATCCACAGGCCATACATCGGCGTTTCTTACCCAGGGCAGGGAACCGCGTCTACCCAGCAGCCTATATGATAAGATAACCCTAGGCACTGGACGAGCTACGGAGACCCCTGAGGAAAACGCCAACAAACTGAGGGAGGTATTCGAGATCGTACGGCAAAATATGAAAAAGGCATCCCAGGACCAAGCCAGACACTCTAACCAGGTTACCAGGTTGTAGATTTTGTCTCTCCGGTGATCTGCAAAATACGCCACACACATTCAAAGAAAGAAAGGACCGTTCACGTAGGCGGGCTCAAGCAACAACAAAACGAGCAGACAGCAAAAACATCAAGTGACTAAGAAGAGGTCACAAGGACATGGATAAGGATTTCACATTGATCCAGACTGCGAGGCCACAGGATTATGCGTCAGGCCTAAGCGAGAGTCATCCACACGCCACGCAGAAAGTACAATCATAAGAATAGGTCACAAGGACGTGGATAAGGATGGATGGTGATCCCGACCGCAAGGCAACAGTATTCAGCGTCGGGCATTTTCCAGAGTCATCCGCGACTGCGCCAGGCGGAAGGACACTTACAAGGACGGCACAAGGATACGGGTAACGTTTGGGGATCCACCCGCAAGGAAATAGGATTCAGCGCCGGGCACTTGCAAGAGTCATCCGCGATTACGCCAGGCAGAAAGGACACTTACGAGGACAACACAAAGACACGAGTAACGATAAGGGATCCACCAGCAAGTCAACAGGTTTCAGCGTCGGGCGCGAGCCAAAGTCAACCGAGGGAGACAAGCAACACAAGTCGCGCAGTCCAGACACATTTAATTTATTCAAAATAAGGGCGCTAGACGGCTTTTAGTGTTACAGTTGTTTGTGGGCGTTATAGTGGCCCTGGTGAAACAAACCAGCGCTGCCCAAGGAGCCCAAGAATCTGCATGCCATGTCCCAACACTCTAGCTCCTATAGTTTCCGAGATCTCAGCATTCATACGGACGGAATGACATAACTAGATCGACTCGGCTAGTGATCCTGATCAAGAATATATTTACTTATGGGTTACTCTACGAGTAACGGGTATAAAAATACAATTTACGGTATTTACTCGGCGATTGGTTCCCGTCACCACTTATAACTTGGTCGAACTTCTCGTTGCGTTGTATCTTTGGCTTAAACATGTTGCCAACCGTCCTAGTTCGATAGAGATTTACGTTGCGTCAAACCCTTGGTTCGAACGTGTTGCACCAACCATCCATTGCACAACTTTATTGGCCTTGCAATACTTTTATATTTATTCATTTTTTAGTTTTCTGCTAACGCACACGTGGTTTTACTGTTTTGCATTTCATTTATCTAATTTTTGTTCGACGTCACTACTCACTTCCTTCACAGCTTCCATGTACTAACTGCCCAATTTAAATACTCAATTCAATAATTATTTTCATGGTCCTCCTTAGTTCTCTGGGTAATCCGTGTTAAACGGCAAGCTGCGTTTCATCAACCAGATGCGGGGTAGCACGGGGAGGCTTGGGCGGCGGTACCGATACGGTAACTCAGGCGGTCGGCCTACAACCTCAACATCTCCACCTTAGGTTCAGGCACCTCAATCGAGGTGCTTCCGCTTTCCCTGGGTCTTGTTGCCCCGCCCTCGAAAGCTTGGGCGGTTCCCGGTGGGCTTGCGTCGACAGGTCGACTGGCCTTTCGCAACCGCCATTTCCGTCTCTCCTTGGCCGGGTCCTCACTCCACTCCACGTCATTCTACTCCGTAGTGACCATCGGCTCTGGTTCCGAGCGATCCCCCTCGTTCTCGGCCCCTCGCCTCACAGTTCGGGTGGGGAGCCTAATAGGCATCCGTCCGTCCTCCGATCGTCTCTGCTCCGCGGCGAATCCTTCAGGACCTCACTGGAGCGCAACCTGCCACCTGGCAAGCCCTGGAATGAAGGGAAAGCATGTTCTGGTCCAATCAAAATTGCAACTGTCCCCGGGCAGAAAAGCCCTGCGGCAAACGAAGGCCAATCGGTTTTTAAAACCTGCTAGGACTATTGTAATTAATCTTAAGGACAACGAACGGCGTAGACTAGTATGAGCTGAAAAAAGGAAAGGAAAGACAATAAGAAATCATCCGAAAGCTATACTGGCAGATCCAGTTTTGCCACATCACCATTGCCTAGGGGAGGTAGCGCCTCGATTGTCACTGGTCGATAGTGGCGATCGATGGGCACAAGAAAATACTGGCCGATGATTATCGATATCCAAGTGGGAACACATGAAGTATCGGCGCGGGAGAATTTAAGTTCGTCGAGGCAGGCGGAGAGAGAAGGAATGGAAACTTGATAGAGTTCCGGCGCTGTGGAACTAGCATCACGGAAGCTACGAGGGAGCGCTGAGGGAGGTATCGAGAGCATCGCAATTACTCAAAAGCTTTAGGATACACGAAAATTAAAACCGGAGATGAGAACGAGTTTATTTTGTTTACCGAAGAAAGGGGGGAATGTCAAGAGTTGAATAACTCTCCACAAATTGCAGCGGCAATTAGACATAAGGGCCTGCCGGCTACCAGATACGCGGTGAATTAACGCTTAGTAAAGGCATGTCGAAGATGAGAGTTTGGAGAAAGAGAATTGGGAGAAAGAGAGTTTGGAAAAAGATAAGTTTGCGAAAGAGAGTTTGGAGACCAAGAGGTTGGAGAAAGAGAGCTCGGAGAACTAGAGGTTGGTGGGAGAGAGAGATTTCAGAGTGAGGGTGCCGTGGGAAAAAGGAAATAAGGGAAGGTACCGGACTTTGGACTCTGCCGTAGACTTTGGACTTCTTCTCCTAGTGCCACATCTCAGCAGTGGGACAAAAAACCCCAAACTGGATCCGTGGACCTTGGACCTGGATTGGAGAGTACGAGCGTGCCGTGATCCCTATATAAGACCGCAGGATGCTGGGAGCTTTCATCAGTCGATCACGAGGAGTCGGTCCAACAAGATCAGTCAGCTATTAAAGTCAAAGTCAACCAGCAGCACGTGAACAACAAGTAAGCCACAACAAGTCAAGTTGTCGTAAGCAGCGCCGTGGGAACTGTACAAGGAGCAAGATCGCTATGTCGAGTCATTCGGGACTGGGACATCAGGAATCTCCGAATTGAGACAGAGGAAGCTGAGGACCAGGCTAAGTCAAGGTGGCTTGCTTCATACTTCGTCGGGACCACATCCTGGCACATCGCCCGGCGGGTGCGTCAGAGTCGAGCAATAGAGTCCTGCGACAAGGAACCGTGAGCTCGAGGGAAAAGTTGTCTAGACCCAGAGTGCCTTGCCCGACTGAGCAGGTCCTGGCGCGAAGGACGAGCGGTCGATCAATTTGTGGTTTTAAGAGGCGTTGTCCTGGGAAGCCCAGCGATTACCGGCAAAGTCCCGGAACAGCGACCGATCAAAACCTCGAGGGCCAGAAAGACACACTATCAGCCAGAAAGGGCGAGCAGTCAACCGGTTGAGGCATTCAATATGCGTTATCCTGGAGAAGCCCAACGGTTCAGCAAGTCCCTGAACGGCGATCGTTCAAGACCTTAAGTGGGAGAGACCACGATCCATCCAGCCTCGCAGCAAGAACGATAAGGGGCAGAGCAGAGGACATCAGCAGCGACATCAGTAGACAGCACCGGCAGGCACGTCACCGGTAGGAGCGCAGGAACGTCTCGGACGTCAAGCAATAGGGTGAGGCTGGGGTGGAACGTTCGTCTACGTTAGGCGTAAAGCGAAGTGAACTGCTAGGCAGCTTCCTGGCGTTAGCCTTGACTGTCAGCGCGAACTGAGACAAGGCCTAGTGGGACAGTCCAGGACAGAGCAAGGGACAAGCGGTTATTGTCTTAAAAGGCGTTGCCCTGGAGAGCGAGGCACCTTTTCACCCTAGTCTCTGCGAATCAATGGGTAAGCGAGCAAGCAGAAGCGAGGGACACTAAGAGCATCCCGAGATGCAATCTACTGAGCTATTCGCACGAATCTCGTACCAAGCAAACCAACAAAATCAGTACGTTACATAGCTCATTTGCTTGGAATTGGGTTCCTTAAAGCACAACCGAAATTAAAACATATAATGTCCATTAGATTTCAAGAAAAAATAAAAATTACTTCCAGTTAAGATTTATTTTTTAAGGGCGGTCTTCCATCAGAGAAATTGTAAAAAATTTAGTGTTTCCAATTTTGTTGTTAAATGAGAGTCTGTTCCAGCGAAAATATTAAAGATAAGTAACGTAACTCGAAATGTCGGCAGACGTCGATAAAACACAAGTTTGTGTGGGACTTTTGCCGAGGAGGATCGAACTATCACAGAAAACTAGATATCGTTCGTCGAAAATGTTGACGGTGTACCTGTGTAATGTATCAAAATAAGAATGAAAATTAAATAAGGATAACTGAAAGGGTTTATTATTAGATTCTTGCAATTCAACGCCTTTGACGCTTTCATGTATACCATGACTACCCCTATAGGTGTCTTAACTTCAAAAGTTTCATCAAGCTCTATTTTCCGCTTATTTTCTATTAAGTCGGGGCTTACCTACGAATTTGTAGCTCCCGAATCATTGAATAGTTTCTGTGATCTTTTTCCTTTTTCACTGACTACATTGTAGGGCAACCGTTTGCTTCCCGAGGCGCTCTCCTTATCTGACTGGGAGCATTCTGCTCCTTCTTGCTTTGAAATAATTTCTCGTCTGTAAAGCCAATTACCACTAGTTTTTTCCCTAGTCCATCTATAATTATCTCTTCTATTAGCACCCAAAATGCCTTGCCTTTACGGGTCCTTGAATCCTTAATTACCTCTGTGGTAATACTTATTGTACCCCTTGTTTCTTTTATGTACTTGACATTGTTGCCTGCTGTAGGCTCCAGCGTTACCAGTGTTGTTAAACCTGGTTACCTGTCTTGTTCTGAGATAGATGTATCTCTCTCGAATATCTACTTTATAAGCCTTATGTAACGTGTTTGGTTCTCTACTCCGAACAGCACTGCCTAAATTACTCTTTAGACCTGTTAAAAAGGCTTTCAAACATGTTGTCTCATAAGACTTTTTTTTAGACTGTATTGCCGTGGATTTGGTATCCGTTCTTTCGATAATATTGCACACGACCTTATGAGTGTCCGAAATCTCATTATAAAATGCTTTCACTGACAACTTTTTATTTTTTAGTTTATTTAATTCCCCCAGTAGATCTGATCAACAACTGCTTTAATAGTAAAAACTTGAGTTTGAATTTACCATAATCTTTCACATAATCTGCCTCTCCCTGAATTTTATTCCTTAACTGCCTCAAGACCATGAAACCCATAGGAGTCTGATCCGCCCCCTAATCATTTAGAGGATTTCTTCCGCATTACGTATAAATTCATTGTTACGTGGGAATATTGGTGCCCGAGTCCTGACAGGGACTTGGGCCAGGGGAGAGGCGTCCGATGTTCAGGCACAATTTGACGGCATAAACTACATTGTATTTGGGTCGTGGGATCTTGGTAAGCCTCTCTCCTCTCCCACATAACGATAATAAATATTTAAAGTGCCTGGAAAATAATATTAGTTCGTAAAATTCGTCAGTCCACACTGCCCAACAAGCTTAGCTGTCGCTTGATCGCAATACGATCGGGCTCTGTTTCGGCCATGTTCCTTGTTTATAAGAAAGGAACCGTGTTCAGGCAAACTTACCCCCTTTTTAAATCCTGGGCGATGAGATCTCGACGCTGCGGTTCTTGGGCTTTGGAAAATATTATATGGGATATATATTCATAAACATACGTGGACCAAAATACGGCTGTCCTTAAGTATACCAATTCCCTTAGACACAAAATATATATATATGTTTTGCCAGAGGCATGAAACTTCTTCAACGGCTGGTGGAGAGACTCATCTTCCCTAGATGTGTATTTCAATGCATTTTTGAATGTTTACAATGTTTTTTTGATTTTCACTTGTTCTCCAATTGTATTACTTGATGCTATTGGTCCTTGGGTTTGCATAAGTTTATTTTAGCTTTGATTGGCTCGAATAACACATTAACATTGCCCCATTACTTTCTCCGAAGTACGCTATTGGTCACAACGCCTCTGAACGGATGGCTCCTACAGCTGAACAATTTTCAGGAGCATGGGGATCACGGGTACTGCGGCCACAAACATCACAGTATGTCGGATGTCGTCCTTATTGTTGATCCTCTCCACGTTCTTTGATACCGATGGCGGCGCTGGTTCGACACATACGATTTCTTCGAGCTACTATTTGTGTCCTCCTCAAAAACTCTTGGATATGGTGGCTGGTCTTGAATTGCCGAATTACATTTTCTTCGGCCCTTACCAGTCTGAGTCTGGTTAGTCACATGCACCCCACCCCCAGACTCAAGATTCGTCGTTGTTTCTCTATGTGAATCCTTCTATGTGGAGAGCGTACGTAACAGGCTCGAAGTGTTCGATGCGAACCGCATGGAATGACTTCGCAAAAGGAATCTGCGTACTACCATCGCTGTCTGTTACGTGTTTTTTTTCTTCTCCTTCTTAGGCGCCTATTCACGCCCATCAAGAGTCTTATATTTTATCGGCTGAGCTGTCCAGGCTGAGCTGTCCACTGCTGTTGCTTTATGTTAAATGTATATTCTGTACTCTAGTATTTTTTTTAAACTTGGCGCATGGAATCTTGGCTTTGAAGTTTCATCTTTTAATCTAACTGTCGATAGATTACATCATATTTATTAGAAATGTTTAATTTATATGCTTAAAAGGTGTAAGAACTTTTGTACCATTATTAAAGCTTTGTAGTGCTGGACATGTTTTTCGCAGTATTTTTAAACCAGCGGTCCACTCGGAGACCCTGCTAGACGTCTCGTGCGGCCCTTGCTTGGGTTCCATTAACTCCATGACCTTCATTAGGTCACTCCCGGTAGTGGAAAACGCCCGTCTCATTTCCTAGGTCAATGAGTAATAGTCAAAATCATAGTCAGCATTGTCTTCCTGCCAATACCATTTAGTGGCCGCACCTACCAGTAGAATATCAAATTCCCGAAGACTTATTAGCGTCTTAGGCCATACAACTCTTGCAATCGGTCAACGCGGAACAGGAAACTTCAAACTATCATGCCGCGACCGCTTCCATCGAACTTTAGGTTCCATTTGTCCAGCCCGACTAATTTTGGCCCGGTCCCTGAAACGATGGGTTCCGATCTATCTCCGGGTGAAGCTGGTGGCTCGCCTCCATCTCGTTGGTTCGGGACTCTGGGACGGGGTGTCCATCCTCCTGGGTGTTCGTAACCGGTGCATCTGGCTGTTGAGCATGTCTTGTGTTACCGTTTCTAGGGGTGGCGTCTCTAGATATTTTACAGGTATCGAGATTGAGAGGCGTCCGATGTTCAGTCACCATATTTTGGTCGTGGGATCTTGGTAAACCTTTTTCCTCTCCATCATAACCAGAAAAAATATTAAAGGAGCCTAGAAAATAATATTGGTCCGTAAAGTTCGTCAGTCCACACTGCCCCACAAGCTTAGCTGTCACTTAAGCGCAATACGATCGGGCTCTGTTTCGGCCATATTTCCTCCCCTTCACACATTCGTGTGCCAAATGGATCGTCGCGGGTTGTGCAATACGATCCCCTAATGTCAAGGTTGTCCATCGAAAATTATGTCATTGTTCTTTACCTACTCCACTTCTCGCGTCAGCACACTCCCTTTGTTAAAGCTTGCACACTATGGTCTTGAATTCTTTTTCACTTTTTATTGAGTAATATATCGGCGTGCACCATGGGTGCGTAATATAGTATTAGCTAATGCATATGAAATTAATTTAATAGTCAATTACTTTTATGAGCGGAGTGTATTTAATTTACCACCTATTAAGGTGCACACAACAGCAAAACGCTGAGTATTTACGACCACAAATGTCGCTCAGAGGGCTCTTGCAATTGCACATACAACTAATAGGCTGATACTCGCTGCTGAAAAGTTTATAGTAGTCTATAAAATTGTAGAATACTGCACGAATATGTATATAAGCATGTTTATAAGAAAGGACAGTGTTCAGGCCAACTTACCCCCTTTTTTAATCCTGAATGGCATCCGAAAGTTGAATTCCTCCCAACATATCAAATGCCGGTGGTTGGCCTACTAACTGGTTATCCATCCTTACTACTCTATCACTATCCTTTGCAGCACTTGACGTTGTATTTTCAACTTGTACCTGTTTAGCAATTGTTGGTAAGCTCGTAGCTTTCTTTAGGACCCTGCTCCTAGTCAATAGTCGTAATGACTCTTTAACCTTATTCAATTATACCCGTTAGATTTCCCGGAAAGTATGTAACAGGTAAAAGGAAGCGTTCCGAGCCCATAAAATATATATATTCTTGATCAGGATCACTTGCCGAGTCGATCTAGTTATGTCATTCTGTCCGTATGAATGCTGAGATCTCGGAAACTATGAGCTAGAGTGTTGAGACATGGCATGCAGATTTTTGGGCTCCTTGGGCAGCGCTAGTTTGTTACAGCAGGGCCACTCTAAGGCCCACAAACAACTACAACACTAAAAACAGTCTAGCAGCAAATAAGCTGCTTTTACTAATACGCCACCAAGCCGCTAGGGGCGCTATAGGCTACTTGGAGCTGTAGGCCAAGTGGCGCTATAGAAGAAGAAGATAGGTGTGTTAGTGATGACTTATTCTCTAAAAAATGTTATTATTTTTTTTTGTTTATAACAAAATAAATTTTAATATCTCTGGAAAAATACAAATACAAATACAACAAGAAAGAACGCTATAGTCGCCTACCTCGACTTTCAGATACCAGTTAATCACTGTGGACGGCAGTACACGTAGTGGCGAAGCGCGAAAGAGAGCGTGCGAAGACAACTACTATATATAGCCACAGAATTGAAAATCTGCCATTATGGTCCGATCGTAACGAATGATACACCAATCAAAAGGTATCGCAAAAACTAAGAAGATTGCATACCAAGACTTTCAAAATATAGATTTGTTTAAGAGAAAAGGCGGTGAAAGTGTAAAAGTAAAAATTTAGAAAATTGGAGCCGCTCGATACGGTGGGGATAAAAGCCCACGGCTATTTAGCTAGTCTTATTCTTACTAAGAATACGCGTCGAATGACACCTCACTTGTTAAAATCCGATGTCCCGTTCAAAAGTAATTCAAAAAACAAGATTTTCTTCTTCTTCCCAAAATGAATATGTTTGTCCCTTTGTTTGTGTGTTTGTATGCATCCCATCTTAGTTTTAGGGTTTTGGAAACCCTATAGGTGTATAAAGTAGCTTGAAAAAGAAAACGTTTGTTCTACGACTTTCGGAAAAACCCGCTAGATTAGCGGAAAATCAAAAAAAAAACCTGATTTAAAATGCTTACAGTATCTAAACAAGTAATGCTACAGAAACGTGTTATATATCCCTGAAAAGATATTTTAATTTGCTAAATACTCTTCATTCAGTAAAATTGTCTGAATATAATAGATTTAGAGTTATGATAAAAAGTTATTTTTTAAAACCACTTTTTGACTATTTTCTCAAAACTGAGTCGAACAATTTCTTTTTAAATTCCAAATTATATAGCCCTTGAGATTCCTCAACTTTTGGTATATAACACTTCTTGCCTTAAAAATAAAAAGTGCAACTCGTTTCAGCTCCTTATACGAAATATTTCATACTTATTGGAGTAAACAAGAAAAAAACCAATTTGATGAAAAATATTCTAATTGTATTTTTTCAAACTGAAAATCTGTTATGGTTTTAGGGTCCTTTACTTCATGGAGCTAATCGTAATTGGAATCTTGATCTATTTGTTCTACCACTTTGGAAAAAACCCGCTAGTTCGGCGGAAAATTTAAGAAACGACAGATTTCTCTTGGAATCTGAAACTATACAGCCCTTGAGATTCCACACTTGTTTTATTAAAATAGATAATTAAAGCGATAAAACTTGTTGTGCCTAATTTAAGGTGGCGTTCAGCTAAGGTTAGGGGTCGAATCTGTGTGTTTGGTTTTTCAATAGCCAAGCCCATCCACCATATGAGGACGATTCCTAGTCATGGTATTGGGGTACTTAAACTCTTGAGCAAAAAAAACTTCTGATATCAAACAAAAACACCTCTTAACGAGGTAAAAAGTAGTGGCGAACGCGCCTTTAACAAGAATTTCTGATATCAACAACTGGGACGAAAAATGATATTACATTCGATAAAATAAATAAACTATATTAAATTTATGTATTCGGCACGCTACAACGGAAAATTTACGTGTAGGTAAATAAATATTTACTGTTGCGGGCCGAAATCAAAAATTTAATATAGTTTATTTATTTTATCGAATGTAATATCATTTTTCGTCACAATTATTGATATCAGACATTTTTGTTAAAGGCGCGTTCGCCACTACATTTTACCTCGTTAAGAGGTGTTTTTGTTTGATCAGCTATAGGGACAGAATGGAAATGGAGATATGCAAGCAGCAAAGCGAGATTGAAATGCGCCACCTACCCGCGATCTCAATACATGGTTATGTGGGCGGTAGACAGATTTAAGCGTTGTGGGCGTGGAAAACTTTTTGGGTAAATCGATAGGTATTGACGAGACTCATACATTTCAGTTAAAGTTTTGTATCTAGCATGAAAATTGTGGGCGCCACAGGTTTGGGCGGCTTGTGGGCGTCAGAGTGGGCGTGGTATATTCGCGTAACAAACTAGCGCTGCGTACAAGGCTACGGAATATAAAACTAAGTCCCAATTTTCAATCTTTGATAGTTTCCGAGAAATCCGCGTTCATACTTACGATTTTTTAAAGATTGTGGGCGTTAAAGTGAGCGTGGCAAATTTTTTTTTGGGTCAATCGATAGGTATTGATAAGAACAATACACTTCAGTTAAAATTTTTTTTTCTAGCATCAAAACTGTAGGAGCCACAGCTTTGGGAGGTTTGTGGGCGTTATAGTGGGCGTGGCACGATGCTAAAAAAACGTGCGCTGCGTAAGAAGCTCAGGAATCTGGACGCCAAATCTCAATAGCCTAGCTCTTATAGTTTCCGAGATCTCAGCGTTCATCCGGACGGACAGACAGACGGACGTGGCTAGATCGACTCGGCAAGTGATCCTGATCAAGCATCTATATACTTTATGGGGTCGGAAACGCTTCCTTCTGCCTGTTACATACTTTCCGACGAATCTAGTATACCCTTTTACTCTACGAGTAACGGGTATAAAAATACAATTTACGGTATTTACTCGGCGACTGGTCCCCGTCACCACTTATAACTTGGTCGAACTTCTCGTTGCGTTGGATCTCTGGCTTAAACATGTGGCCAACCGTCATAGTTCGATAGAGATTTACGTTGCGTCGAACCTTTGGTTCCATCTTCCATCTTCGTGCGATTTAGTTTCTACATCTCTGCACTGCACAACTTTATTGGCCTTGCAATACTTTTATATTTATTTCTTTTTTAGTCTTCTGCTAACGTTTTTATTGTTTTACATTTTATTTATCTAATTTTTGCTCAACGTCACTACTTACTTCCATCACTAAAGCTTCTATGTACTAACTGCCCGGGGAGGTTTGGGCGGCGGTACCGATACGGTAACTCAGGCGGTCGGCCTACAACCTCAACATCTCCACCTTAGGTTCAGCCACCTCGATCGAGGTGCTTCCGCTTCCCCTGGGTCTCGTTGCCCCGCCCTCGAAAGCTTGGGCGGTTCCCGGCGGGCTTGCGTCGACAGGTCGACTGGCCTTTCGCAATCGCCATTTCCATCTCTCCTTGGCCTGGTCCTCACTCCATTCCACTTCATTCTTCTCCGTAGTGACCACCGGCTGTGGACCCGAGCGATCTCCCTCGTTCTCGGTCCCTCGCCTCACAGTTCGGGCGGGCAGGCTAATAGGGATCCGTCCAACCTCACTGTAGCGCAACCTGCCATCTCGCCTCTTTCCTTGTAACGCATGTACTCATAATTGTGTTATTGATTGTTTCGGCTAGGTCGATTCCCAGTTTCATTTTCGGCCATCTGGCCTCGGTTTTGGGAATTCCTGTACTCGGTTTACTCGGATATGCTTAAGTTAATAGCCAACATACCTTTAATCCCAGTTCCTCTGGTTTTGTCCGGCAAAAATTGCTATCGTTGCTTTTGCTGTTTAGTTCGCACGCTTGGTCGGATTATCTTGAGGAGTATACTGTGCCGTGCATAGTTGTTCTATTCCCATGTCGCTTAAAAAATCTTTGAATCCCTGACTAGCGAACTACACTCTGTTGTACGTAATCACCTTGTTTCTGCTGTATGGGGGAAAAAACTCTGTCCATTTTAAAAACCAATCAATTAGCACTAACAGCGTATGGTTTCCGTGCTTCGATTTTTGCACAAGATCAACGAAAACACGTTGCCCATTGCTCTTCCGGGATTTGTGTCAACAGATTTCCCGCCGCTTACCTCTGATTCGGATGGAACTTCAAGCACTATTCGCATTTACGCACGTACGCCCTTGCGTCCCCTTGCATTGCATTGCAGAAGTACCGTACCGTTTCCTACATGGCCGGCAGCTGGGGGAGTCGTGATTCTCTTTAAAGATTGTTCCCCTTAGCTCTTGAGGGATGCACAGCATCCAAGCCACCACAACTTCGTTGCCGACTCTGTGTGGGTTTTTTCTACACAGCGTTTCGCCTACAGCCCCATAGTCCGAGTACAGCTACCACGTACAACTGGCTCCGTTTAATGTTCGACTAGAGTATGAGGTCACCTTTCCGGTCTTCCGTTTCCTGCGTCCGTTTGCAGCATGAATGTCCTTCCGAATTGGTTGTCTTTAGCAAAAATCTTTCATTTCTTATCCAATTCTGTGAACTCGTCTGACAGTATCATCAGCGCTTCCAGGTTGTCCATGTGTTACGTTCTCAGCGCGGTCCGCAGGTTAGGAGTGCAATTCTCCTTTATGATCGCTAGCGCTTCCTTCGTGCTGTATACGATAGGTCTTATTAGGGGCTGCATCTCTATCATTAAGTCTTTAAAATGCTCTCTTAGCCTTACTTCTGCTGTTTTACTTGGTCTGCGATCTTAGCGAAGTAAAGTAACTTGTGTAGGTAGACCGATTGGAAACTGTACGTAAACTGTAAGTAATCCAATCCGTACGTGTTCGCCGTTTTTTATCGGCTTGTGTCCCTCCGCATTCCTCGTAAGAGTCGATCAGATCTCGATCTCCGACTCAGGGTAGTCGATAGCTTTCAAGGCATCCGCTGGGCGCCACAATCAATTAACTCCACGTCAGAATCAACAGGATACGTCGGTTCCAGTTAACTTGACGTTGTACACTCGATATTTGGTTCTCGATGACTGGTCAAGCTTCCAGCACTGGAACCGCTTAGAGAAGCCTCCTCTGCACCCGGCACCTGGTAACAGACGCTTTGCTGTTTGTATATCTCTATCTCCCTCGAACTCCCTGAGTGCTCTTTCTTAAAAAAAAAATTTACTCTTTTTACGTATAAGTCGAAAATCGATTTTATAAATTAAAAATGACCTTACAGTTTTTAATTGATTATCAACTAAATTAGATGATAGTGTATCTAAGCTAGGTGGTATAAATGTATATGGATCGATAAAACAATTTTCAAAACAACTTCTAATAAAATCGTAGATTTTATAACAGAAATATAGTTTTCCTTTATTTATTTTCTTTTATTTTCCTTTATTGGTACTATTGAAATTTTACCGGGAATGTTACCTAAATCTTGAATTAATAAGAGACAGTCGTATATAGAACGATAGAAAACGCTAGTCGATAGCCTCGACTATTAGATACCCGTTACTCAAATTAAGTGAGTGCTAGATGGAGTGAGATATGCTTTAAGGAACACTGCTGTCACTAACACACGTAGCCTATGGCGCAACCCACCTTCTTCTTCTTCTATGGGACCCATAGCGGCTTGATGGCGTATTAGTGAAAACAGCTGATTTGCTGCATGTGGCATGCCATCTCGACTGAATTGCAAAATATTGATTGTTATTTGGCTATAACTTGTTAATGACTGGTCCGATTTTTATAACTTTTGGCAAGGCTAGTGATCCTGATCAAGAATAAATGTACTTTATAGGGTCGGAAACGCAAAATTATAAAATATTTTGTGGTCAGCTAGACCCATAAAAATCAGTACAGTTTTATGCAAGTATTCCTCAAGTTAGTTTAAATTTCTATTAACGGACTTACAACACTTGATCATAATCAAACGCACTTAATATAATAAGAATGTGGTATTGAAATGTTTATTAATATTATAACACTTGGGGTTTTTACCTCAACTTTTCTCTGTTTCAAAATACATTGAAATTTTATGTAAACAATAAATTGAACGTGAAGCTGATGTTGAATTTGTGTAAAGTACAAAAGGTACAAGTATACAAATATTTAAACCATTTTACATTGAAATATTTTTAATTTACATATTCAGGGGTGCCGTCGGTGTCACAGAATCTATAGACTTTCGAAGTAAATTTGCTCTTATCTTAGGAATTTTATCAAAGTCTACTATTTGGTTGGATAATTTTCGCCGTCTTCCAGAAACAACGCATTTATTTGTAGTGGCTTTTCCACTTCCGATTAAAAAAGTGGTTCAATTAGTTCCTTCGTATCTTCAATATATTCGAAAACGACAAGGCTCATGGTTAATACCTTTTATTTCTAGAGGGAATATTAGCCCTGTAAAATCTAATTTTAATTCGTAATTTTAACGAAGTATCTTCGGAGATATTTCAATATTATAAGCTGTCGAACATTGTGGCTGTTTGGGCTAACGCCAAGTGCATGTTACGCCGTGCTCCTTTGCTCTCATCACATCATATCTTTTGTTATCGTCGCCTACCGGCGTCAGCTGCAGCAGCGACTGCAGATTTTTTGTCAGTTTTCTTATGGTCAAGATGGAGTTCGGATCTCTGCCCATTTGATTGTTGTTGGCTCGGACTAAATCCGCCTGCCATAAAACGAATTGTTCACGCCAAAAGGGCGTTTATTTTCTGGAGGCAGTGTTGAGCGGCAGTTTTCTCCAGATGTCAACATCTCGCGCGCTCGCACTGCTCCCTGCTCTTCATCTCTCCCCTAAGTCTCCACTCCGCTTTGGAGCACTTAAGTTAAGTAAGGCTTAAGCAGTTATATTTTCCAAGTGTAAAACTAAACAACCACGCACGTCGTGTAAAAAAACCCCAAATACCCTGTATTTTTCGTACCTTTGTTCTTGAGACTTCGTCTAGTTTCAGCGATCGAACCACTCCGCCCTACCATTTCAATCCCTCGGGCCGGTTTTCAAAATCTTTGGTTTTTCCTTTCCTTAAGTTTCCTTGGATTTTTCCCAGCAGGATTGAGCCGCTTCAGATAAGTTCCCCTTACTATTATTTGCTGCTCATACAATTTCTCGAACCCTTTTTCGACTTACTTTCTATATGATATATTGTCTAAATCCGAAAGTGGTGAATATATGTATTTCAATTCCGATATTTGTGCCCGACCATTTCCTTTGCCCACAATTGTACACTTTAAACAATTCCAGTAGATATTCCAGTGCTACTATTTGAGTCATATGTTCCATAAATATATTTTTATTTCCAATTGTGTGTAAAATATAACTTACTAATACAGTCCACTCCAACTACTTTTCTCGACCTACAATTACGGCTAAATTATTTCTAAAATTAAAAACAAAATAACAATATCCGTGAGTCAAGGGATAAGAGTAAAGGTGTTCATTCAAAGAAACAAAATTAAAGTCCGTGATTCTTTACATAAGTCCGACCATCCGATTGATTTAATATATATAATGAATTTGCCTATCCAACAGTGTGACCGTATATTTTCACGAAATTCGATTGGTTCCTAAATTTTAATTAGTTTCTAGTGTGATTCCGTTTCCTTACTTGTGAACTAAGATTCTTAATAATTTTCCGTCATGATAACATCAGCAAAATCCGCTTTAGCCCACTTTATTGCCACAGCTGACTCTCTGATCCAACTTAAATCTGAACGCTCCCCAATGTTATCTGCCTGTAAGATCCGTCACGATCATTTCAGTTCCGTGGGGCAATCGGTAAAGACAGCATATGACATATGCTAATAATAATAAAGCCGAAATTCCTACGTGGCTTGAGCTTGATTCCTTTTTGACGGAGCGCCATCGAACTCTTGAGGCCGTCGACAGCTTCCGACCTGCCAATTTCCTTCACGTCAAGCCCAAAGACACAAATCGAGTAGCAGAACTTCCAAAAATAAATTCCTTCAACACAAGGGTAGTTCCGATACCCGAAAGCTGCGATCTGTGTTCAAAGAAGGACTACCCCGTGCGTATATGTCCACGCTTCCTGCAAATGACGGTAAACGATTGCCTAGCCTATATCCAATGGAAGCCGTTGTACTACAATTTCTTTACAAGCAGCCATCAATTTCGAGATTGCACAAGAGCTCACAACTGTCTCACTTGCCATCGGCATCACACATTGCTGCATCAAAACAGCGGTCCTACTACTCCGTCGAGATGAGAATGTTTAATTTAATGTTTAATTTCTGGAGGCACTGTCGAGCGGCAGTTTTATCCAGATGTCTACATCTCGCGCGCTCGCACTACCCTCCGCTCTCCCTCTCCATCTCTCCCCTAAGTCACCGCTTGGTGCGCTTAAGTTAAGTTAGGCTTAGGTTAGGTAAGTTTATAAAGGACTATAGTCTGTCGCACATAGACCTCTGTGGGTCCATTATGATACCGCGTGATCTCGTTTTTCCTTTTCTTGTGTCCCCTATCTTATATGTTTCAACCTGTGTTAGGTTGATCAACATGTCTCCACCCGGAAGATTTCATAAAAGCGCTTAGTTTTAAAGGTTAATATTCCATATTTCGGTAAGATCGTTGATAAAAGGGTTTCCTAAGTACTTCATTCAAAGTCTGCACAGGGCTGTGCAGAAGCAGAGTTGGTGTTCTACCGTTTTCTCTTCTTCTTTATCCCTACAGCTTCTACAGAAGTAAGTTTTTGGGGCTTTTAGCCCGCCGGCATGTGTGCCAACGAGCCAGTGGCCTGTAAGAGCTCGAACTAGAATACCACACTCTGTGCGGCTGAATTTGAGTAGTTCCAAAGTTTTTTTTACTGGTAATCACAGGCCATGTCTGGTGAGAGATACGACACTGTGGGGCGTTTTGCCAATGAGTGTTGGGTAATTCGTTAAAATGCCATGGGCATGCCGACATTCTCCTTTTCTGTAATGAGAGGAATGATGGTGCCCTGCCTGGCTAACTCGTCCGCTTTGCAGTTGCCTACGATATCCCGGTGACCCGGAACCCATATTAGGCTGATAGTAAACTGACTAGCCATCTCGTGGAGAGATCTGCGACAGTCTGCTCTTGTACGGGAGTTGGTGGTTATCGAGTAGTTCGATTTAATAGCCGCCTGGCTGTCACTATATATATTTTTTTTCTTTGTTGGCATATGTTCCCTAAACAGTTTAGTGCTTCCTTTATAGCGTGGATCGAAGACGCTACAGTGGTCCGGGAGGCTAAATGACTTCCTGATATCTAATTGTTCGGAGTGTACACCACCGCCAACTTGTCCTTCTAATTTGGAGCCATCTGTATAGAAGCAGATTGCGTCAGTCGTGCCCGGTCGGCCCTGCTCCCATTACTCTCTACCTGGAATCAGGGCCTATATTCAATGGATTTGCATAGATCCGTTATCTTTGGAATCGATTACCATGCTTTATGGCCATAAAATTGGGCTTTCCACTGCCCTGTGTCCCTCAGTCGAATAGTTGCCGATTTAACCCTTTCCATGCCTGCTAAGTCCAGGCTAGGGAGGTTCAAGATCTCATTCAGCGCTTCATTCGGGGTGGTTCGAAAGGCACTAATTCACAAAGCCGCCATTCGCTGTACTTTGTTTGGAGGAGTCAGTATGCATTGTTTGGGCAGAGCGGTGTACCAGAGAGCCACTTGACTACCGCTGTGTATATCCAGTTGACTATTCTAGGGGACATGCCCCATCTTAGCCCAATTGCTTTTTTACAGGAGTAAAGTACAATGGTCGCTTTCTTGATACTCTCTTGGTTATTTAACATTTGAGGCTCTTATCTAATACTAACCTCAAGTATCTGGCGTGATCGCTAAAAGAGAGATTACTATTGTTTAAAATGGGTGGGTTAAGTTGTGAGATTTTGTATCTATTTGTAAATAGAACAAGTTCCGTTTTCGAGGGATTTACCCCGAGTCCGTTCGCTATCGTCCATTCCGATAGTATTTTAAGTTTAGCGGTCATAAGATCGCAAAGTGTTTGCGGATATTTTCCATTAAAGATGATAGCGACATCGTCTGCGTATGCCACTACCATACAGCCTCCTCCCTCAAGAATCCGCTGTAGCTTATTTACTGCGATATTCCACAGGGGTGATAGTACACCTCCTTGCGGGGTGCCTCGATTTACTTGTGTAGCCTGGGTTAAGGTCCCTAGTGTGGTTGTGCCCATTCTGCTTATCAGCAATTTATGGATCAACCCCACCATTGGGGTCGATGTTGTGTTGGGTGGAAAATGTCTCTAATGTGTAAGCTTATCATTCTTTCAAAGCTCTTTAGCAGGAATTATGTTAGGCTTATTGGCCTGAAATCCTTAGCTGTGGTGTGGGTGGCCTTTCCTGCTTTGGGAATGAAAACCACTTTCGTTTCCCGCCATGCGGTTGGTAGTTCTCCTACCGCCAGGATGGTGTGGACGATTTTTTTCAGCCAGTTTATAGCTAGTTGTCCTGCTCGTTGGATATGTGCCGGTGTTATCCCGTCCGGTCCCGGCGTTTTTTATGGTTTGCAACTCTGAATGGACCATTTATTGTTGCGGTCTGTTGGGAGGCGATCTAATTTGATTCCTTCTCCGGCACTTCTTTCTGGAGGATGACCTGTTTTTTGGCTCCCTGGACTCTTTGTCCAAGGACTCTTTGCTGGAGTCTGACCATGATCCATTTGCCATCTGAAGATAGCCTAAGGATGCGGCTGTCTTAGAGAGTATTTTCCTGAGCCTTGCGGCATCAGTCGGTTTTTCTATAGCAGAGCAGAAGGTCTGCCATGCAGTTCGTTTCGCCCTTCTAATGGCTTTTTTGTAAAAGGCTAGTTCATGTTTTTAGTTCTGCCAGTTAGTGTCCTCGTTTCCCGCTTTTGCTCTGTTAAACAGGCCTCTACAGTTGGTTCTGAGGATTGATAATTATTAGGTCCACAAGGGGGTTTTTTCCTCCCCCTTGGTTTCTCTATGAGGCTTGCAACTTTGAAGGCAGTGGTGCATGCTTCTGTGAATTTATCTACTGTTCTATCCAGCTCCTGTGGGTCTATAATGCTTTATGGTGGTTCCATGGGAAGGATATTCGTCAGAACTTCTTTGTACTCTTCGCGACAGCTGAAAAGAGCGGACGTGTCTCGTGCGAGCTCCGCGAAAAGTGAAAGAAAGTTGATAAAATGCAAACAAAGCACAAAAACTAAACTGGTTATATTCAAATAAGCGAAAAGACGCTAAAACCCAAAGAAATTTAGGTTTCAACTCACAAAATCCGTGTAATTACTTAAACTAGCACATAATTATTTTGTCTTATAATAATAAATAAGTGCCACGCTAATAAAAGCTCAATGAGCTATGAACTAAATAAAGGGCGACTAAGCTCCGCGAGCCGAAAAGACGGTTTTTTTCGTATGTCTCAACGCGCGATAGCGAAGTGCATAAAACGACCCTACTGTCGGTCGATAGCCAAAAAGCACGAACTTCCTCACCATGCTTACCTACGGCTACCCCTAAAACCAAAACAAAATTCTGCAAGCGGGTCCGGCCATACAGACCAGACTAGATCGGTACATCCATATCAAGCGTAAGCTTATCCCGCAGAATACCGCGGTAGGTAACAAATCAAAAATAAACCGTGTCCAAATAGAAAATAAATTACCCGGGAGATCCAACAGCAATAGATTTGCGCTTCTAGCAGAAAATGAACCAGAAAAGGCTCAGGAGACTCAACCGAAAGCACCCACCAATTTACATTGGGGAGAAAATCTCGAACGCCCTGGTCAACAAAATTGTTGCGCTGACCGGGGACGGAAACTTTCATGTTGTTCCGGTCACAAAAAGGGATATCCATGAAATCAAGCTTCAGACCAAATCTGAAGAACATTTCCGAACAGTATCCAAATACCTGGAGGACGCTAGGAAAAGCTATTACACGTACCAACTAAAAAGCGGCAAGGGCCTGCATGTGGTACTAAAAGAAATCGAGCCCGACTTAAGCGCCAAGGATGCGATGCTCTCAAGGAAAAAGGGTTTTCTGCAAGGAGCGTCAGTAACATTTTAAACAGGAAAAAAGAGCCGCAACCAGTCTTCAGGGTCGAGCTGGGGCCAGACAGCAGAGTCCAAGTACAGTCACAAAGCACTCTGGATTCTATGATGGTCACCATGCAACAAACTATGATGAAATTCATGTCATTTATTAAAACTACCATGCAAACACTGGTTCAAAACCAGAACATGGTGTTACAGCTACTTGCAGCTAAGCAGTCCAAATAACAGATGGCAAATCTACGAATAACAATGAAGTAACACAGTCCCTGAATGATATCGACATTATGCTACTGGTAGAGACGCTCCTCACAAACAAATACAACTTCTAAATAAATAAGAAGCTACACTTTCTACCGCACAGACCTTCCAAATGGTAAAGCCCACGGCGGAACCGGCATCCTAATCAGGGACGAATCAAGCACCACTTTCACCAAAGGTTTGCAACTAATACTTGCAAGCCACGTCTATCAAAGTGCAGTCAAGCAACGGAAACCTTAACATAGCCGCTGTCTACTGCCCGCCTCGCTTTACAATTTCTGAAGGACAATTCATGGACTTCTACAACTTGCTTGGAGATCGCTTTATAGCTGCAGGGGACTATAATGCCAAACACACGCACTGGGGATCACGCCTTGTGACTCCCAAAGGAATGCAATCATAAAACCGAACAACAAATTAGACTACGTTTCCCCTGGCAGCCTCACATACTGGCCAACAGACCCCAGGAAAGTTCCAGACATAATAGACTTTTCGGCGAAAAAAAACATTCCCCTCAATATAAGTCGTCATCTAGCTTTCTTTGCGTCCAGACGTGCTTAAAATTCTCGCTATGTTACTTCCCCGCTGTCCCGAGTGCAAAACCGATGTTACATTGGCCCAGCTTCCGCTTCGGATGCTGTTTGCCGCTCTTCTTTGTGCCGTCGCGCCTATCATACTTCTTGCGTAGCCCTACCGGATGATGTGCTCAAACTCTTATTAAATCCAAATATACTGTGGCAATGTGATAGCTGTGTGGTTGCGAATGATTCGGATTCTAAAATAGATGAATTCGATGATAAATTGAAAGCCCTGGAGCGCTTATATCAGGGCCTTCAAAATAAATTCTTGGAGGCGTTCCCCCTAAAGATGATGCATTGAATCAGAATGTGAATCCCACACCTCGTCTACCGAGGCCTACCAACGTAGCTGCAGCTCCCCAGTCATATGCGGCTGCTGCTGCTACGGCTTCCGCGGTCGTTGACCCTTCTAATCATGCTCTGGATATGGAGAGAGGAAATTTCATACAAGTTCGAAATAAGAGGAGAAGGAACAACAACAAGCCCAATAAACATGTTGTTGGAGTGGCTCCTAATGCCGAAGACCTTCATGTTTTGCCGACCAAGAAATTTTTGCATGTCGGAAAGTTTGCAACTGATACAGAGCCGAATGCTGTTTTAAAATATGTGTCCACCAAGCTTAAGGTGGATGCTAGTTCTCTCACTTGTGCAAAACTTGTAAAAAAAGATGTTGACGTTACAACTTTAAAGTTTGTTAATTTCAAGCTTGGCATCCCCGATCAGCTTTACGATATAGTCTTCAAAAACGATTTCTGGCCGAACTCAGTTAAGGTCAAAAGATTTATTCATAGAGAACGGGCCATTGTGGTAGGGGATGGAATTTTATCTAATTTGACGGAGCCTGGACAAACTTCATCATCAGCCATCAAAAAACCCCTAGTGTTCGACGCCACTGGCGTCGATACTTTTGCGGGACATCATCTGCAAGCCTTTCCTCATTTGTCGGAGTCGTTTTCGCAACAACATCGGCAGCTGCTTGCCTTTCTCCCTGCGCTCTCTTCATCTTCTGACTCTCTCCTAACGCACCATCGACAACATCAGCCGGAGCTTTTGTTGTCCACTTTGTGCGACATTCGCCGTCCGCCTGGCTTGAATAACGGCGCGCTCCTCGGAGTTGCGCTCACAACATTTTCCGTTGCTCTCCTGATGCTTCATCAACAACATCAGTCGGAGCTTTTGTTGTTTGCTTTGCGAGGCGTTCGCAGTCCACCTGGTTCTAATATCGGCGCGCTCCTCGGAGTTGCGCTCTCATCATCTTGCGCCTCTCTCCCGTTGCACCATCAACAACATCAGCTGGAGCTTTTGTTGTCCGCTGTGCGCGACTTTCGCCGTCCGCCTGGCTCTAATATCGGCGCGCTCCTCGGAGTTGCGCTCTCATCATCTTGCGTCTCTCTCCGGAAGTACCCAGAAAGTCGGCTGGATTCTTACTCTTCATCGCCTAATAGTTATGCGCTCTCCGTCTCTACCTTTCTGACGTTCGACTTTCTACAACAACTTTTATCGACACATTTGGCTGGATGGCGAGCCTCTCAGAGTGCTCTCTCTGAAGGTGCTCTCTGGAGATGCTTTCGCCATCAACAACAACAATGGACTGCGGCTGCTGTAGTACGTTCTCACTCATTATTACCAGGAGTGGATTCACCTGCATGCAGATATATCTTGAATGCTAATATTGACTGCCCACCTAATATTTGGAGCGCCGATCACCAGCCTATTCGTATCCGTACCACTACTTTACTGAAGGTTCTTACAAATAATTTTATTAATTATGATAAAATCCCAGCGAGGCCTCTTACGGATTCGGACCATGATGCTGGACCAGTTATTGATAGTATGACCATGGATGACCGGATATGCGCTAACAATACAAATTTCAATATTTATTTTCAAAATATCGGTGGTATGCGTACGAAAGCTCAATCCCTTTTCCAGGCAACGTCTCATGGTGATCATGACGTCATCATTTTTGTTGAAACCTGGCTCAACATGGATTTCTTCGATAATGAATTCTTTGATACAAATCTTTATCATGTGTTCCGTAAGGATCGAGATTCCGTTAAAACACGATGCTCCAGAGGTGGCGGAGTTTTAATTGCTGTGCGGCGTGAGCTGCGTTGCATTGCTATTCGTCTCCAGAACGAGGATTCTCTGCTCGACCAACTCTGTGTATCTCTCGCTGGTCCTACGGAAACAATTTTCCTGACAGTATCATACATACCCCCAAGCAGCAGTTTTGATTTATATAAAGCGCATGTGGACAACATTGCCCACCTATACCAGGAGCTGGAAGATGGCCAATATATATGTGTTTTGGGCGACTTCAACCTATCTTCGCTCGTGTGGGCTCATGATCTTGAGTCTTCAGCAATGGTTCCCAGTAATCTGAATCTTCCCCACGAAATCTTAGTCATCGATGAGCTTCTTAGTATGGGATTAGTCCAGATTAACCATGTTTTTAATAACTTAAATAAGCTTCTAGATCTAATTTTTGTACACCCTGATTTATGCTTTACTTTATGTTGCAGCGATAATCCTCTAGCCGCGTGTGATGCTCATCACAAGCCCCTATTAATCTTAATTACTTGTTATATTTTCTCACCAAATAATTCTCGCTTGCCTCTTACCTATATTAATTCTAGCAGTTTAGATTCTATCCGTAGTGATATTTCTAATATCAGATGGACGGAAGTCCTCTCGCATGCGGATGTGAATACAACCTATGAAGTTTTTATATCTTTTCTCTCTACTATTATAGGCAGATACGCTAAAACTAGAGTTCAAAGTTCTTATAGACTACCATGGTACACACAAGGACTAAAAAAATATAAAAACCTCCGAAATAAATTCTATAAGCGCTACATAGAAAGCGGTGAAGCTGCTGACTTTGATCGGTACAAACAACATAAGCGTGAGTTTGAGTTCCTCAATAAATTCTTATACAGCTAATATATTGCTGATATAGAGGGTAAACTAATTACCTATCCTAAATCATTCTGGCACTTTGTCAATTCCAAACGTACAACCTCCTACTTTCCTTCCCATATGTCATATGAAAGTCTTTCAGCTTCTTCAGATATTGGGGTCGCTAATCTATTTGCTAAGTACTTTGCATCTAACTTTGAACCGAGCTCGCTGTGGAATGACGATGATTCACTCAGTGCTATTGCCACGATGCTAAATATTGGGTGCTTAGATGTTACTGATTTGGACTGTCATATGGCGACTGAGAGTTTTAACGACTCAGGAAAATTAGACTGCGATGGCCTTTCTCCATTTATTTTGAAAAAGTGTATAGGTGTTCTTTGTGAGCCCCTAAAAATGATCTTCAACAAGTCTCTTTCCACTGGCGTATTTGTGCATAGATGGAAACTTGCCACAGTTTCTCCTATATTCAAGTCTGATTACAAAAATATTGTTTCAAATTATAGGCCAATTGCAAAGCTAAGAAATGTCTCAAAAATGTTTGAACGAATTGTAGCTAAGCAGCTAACTTTTCTTGCTAGTCGGATCATCAGTCCTAACCAACATGGTTTTATGCCTGGAAGGTCAACTACCACTAACTTAGCAACGTTTAATCTTTTTTGCATCCACTCGTTTATCAGTCATCATCAAGTTGATGTAGTCTACACCGACTTCGCCAAAGCATTTGACAAAGTCTCCCATAATGCTTTATTGGCAAAATTGCAGAAATTGGGATTGGTGTAAATCTTATTCAGATGGGCGGATTTATAGAGTAGAGTGCAATGGTTTTTCTCAAACCCGTATGTGGCTACTTCTGGCCTTCCTCAGGGAAGTGCATTGGGTCCGTTTCTATTCATCATCTTCAATAATGATTTAAGCTATTGCATAACAAATTCTGAATTCCTGTTGTTTGCGGACGATCTTAAAATATTTAGGTCTGTGAATTCAATCTCCGATAGTGAACTTCTTCAAAATGACCTAGTAAAAGTGGGAAATTGGTGTTCTCGTAATAAGTTGCCTCTGAACGTGTCAAAATGTTTCTACGTTAGGTTCAGCAAACGATTAATTAATGTCCTTAGCTCTTATTCCATTAGTTTCCATGTTCTTTCCTTAAGAAATGAATCACTGGACCTAGGAGTTATGTTTGATACCAAATTTACTTTCATGGAATTCATTACACAATTCCAAAGGCATACGCTATGTATGGTTTTGTAAAACGAAATTCCACGCAATTTAAAGATCCGTACACGAAACTAAGCCTATTTTCTTCGTTCATTAGGTCCAGATTGGAATACGCTTCGTCTTTAAGGTCATTTGAACCTTTTTTTATTCCGGCATATAGAGCTAACTATGCTTTTAATGAGCCTCTGTGTAGAGCCTTGTTCTACTGGAACAAACTTCCATCTCACATGCGGCTAGACCCATGCTCCCCTAGGGAATTAATTAAGAAAACACTTTACAATACCTTTCGTCCCTTAGTATTTGGTTTAGTAATAGACAAGTAGCCAGTTAAGGTACCAACTGTTGGCGAAATAAATAAATAAATAAATAAATAAATAAATAAATAAATAAATAAATAAATAAATAAATAAATAAATAAATATAATAAAAGCCAAAGAGCTTTCGGACTTGTAGTCGGACCATTCGCCAGTGCTAATAACACTTCTTCAAAGCACAAAAACTACAGATCACCCCCTCAGGCTGACGTAGCACAGAGCCAACTGGTTAAAATATAAAAAGTATGTAAGCTCACACATCGAATTAATCCCTCTTTTCAACATCAAAGAGAACATCGACTGTTCTACCGATGCTCTTTAAGAAGTATTCGTGGAGGCTGCCACTACCTCAGCACCACAAGGCAGTAACGTACAAACCAACCACTTCAAAACTAATCTGCAAATTGAACGGTTAGTCCTAAAAAAGAGGCGCTTGCGACTTGCCTGTCAAGCTAAAAGATCGCCGTCATCAAAACAACGACATAAGGAAGCCACTCGCATACTAAATCAAGCTCTAAAGAAAGAAACAGAAAATGCACAGCTGCGGTACATTAAAAAACTTTCGCCAACCAGTACAAAACATCCTCTGTGAAGGGCTCACCCAAATTTGAGCCCTCCAATTGAAATAGTCACTCCGATAAGAAATTCATCTGGCAGCTGGGTCCGCAGCAACGAAGATAGATCCGAAACTTTTGCTTTACATCTCAGAAACGTCTTCCAGCCGAACCCTGCCACTGGTTCGTTTGTCCTACCACAAATCGAATATGAATATATTTCCCTACCACCATTGCTTCAGCCAAAGAAGATCGCGAAAGTCATTGGGGAACTGAAACCGAAAAGGCCCCTAGGCGGTGACCAAATAACCCCAAAAATGTTAATTGAACTTCCAAACTCTGCCATTGAGGTTATTTGTAAGCTCTTCAATGGGATCATAACTCTCGGCTACTATCCGAAAAAATGGAAAAAATCTATTATCATTATGATACCGAGGCCCGGAAAAGACCACCCAATTCCGTCAACCTACAGACCAATTAGTTTATTATCGTGTCTGTCTAAGTTGTTCGAAAAATGCCTTCTAACTCGCATAATTCCATAACTAGGAGCACACAATGTTATCCCTGCTCATCAATTTGGCTTTCGTCAAAACCATGGAACAATCGAACAAGTTAACAGAATAACATCAGAAATACCCACAGCCTTTGAGCATCGGGAATACTGCAGCGCAATATTCCTCGATGTATCTCAAGCCTTCGATCGAGTATGGCTAGATGGCCTCATGCACAAAATCAAAACACACTTGCCTGATTACACTCACAAGCTTCTTGAGTCGTATCTATACAACAGAACCTTCGCAGTAAGGTGCAACACAATAACATTCGACGGCTACATTATCAAAGCTGGAGTTCCGCAAGGAAGCGCGCTATTGCCTACTCTGTTCCTTCTATACAAAGCGGATATTCCCACGAACACCTAACAACATCTACGTTCGCTGACGACACCGCAATTTTAAGTCGCTCGAGGTGCCCAGGCCGAGCCACAACACAGCTAGCAAACCACCTCCCCGTAGTAGAGGGGCGGCTATCTAATTGGCGGATTAAAAAAAATGAACAAAAATGTAAACACATAACGTTTACTCTCAACAGTAAAACATGCCCTCCACTATCATTGAATAATACGATGATTCCCCAAGTCAACGATGTAACGTATCTCGGCGTCCACCTTGAAAGACGAAACGACTAACCTGGAGAAGACACATCGAACGCAAGGAAGTACATCTTAAACTAAGAGCCAGCAGCTTCCACTGGATTCTTAACGCTTGTTCGCCCCTGCGTCTGAACTACAAGGTTTTGCTGTACAACTCCACTCTCAAGCCCATCTGGACATATGGCTTCCAGCTATGGGGGAACGCCAGCAGCAGCAACATAGGCATTATACAGGGCGTTCAATCGGAAATCCTGCGAACTATCACTGGGGCACCATAGTATATTCGCAACCAAAACATCCACAGGGAGCTAGGCATTCTGACAGTAAAATATGAAATAGACAAACAAAAAGCGTCCTACAATGAAAAACTCTCTGTGCACCCCAATCGCCTCGCAAGAGGCTTGACTTGGGTTTCCTGCCGATCCCATCTACAACGCAACGACCTGCCAAGCCAGCAATAACTTTCGGGCCCCCTTAGCACAATATCAGTCATATGACTGCTAGTTAGACTAATTAGTTTAAGATTTGATACACTTATTGTTAGTATCCAAAGGGACAAGATTCAATAAATAAATAGCAAATCATTAAAAAAAAAAAAACTTCTTTGAACGTGTGCCAGTCGACTCGTCTGGGGTTAGCGAAACTGGCCGGCAAGGGCGAATCAAGGGACAGTATTGTTTCTATGAGCCACTTTGCAGATCCAGGCTTACTGCGGTGTTATCTCCGTTGCTTTAATTGCGATGTAGAACTATAATAAGATGCCTTTTGACTAAAATGCAGGTTAGAATTTTGCCTTCTTTTGGGTCAAGAATAAGCTTGTATTCTTTTGTTCCTAGTCCAGCAACCTTGCCTCCTCTGGTCCACGTCCTCGATTGCCGGTCCAAGCGCTCGCATTACTCTGCTCAGCGAAGAATCGGTGGAGTAGCCGTTCTCCGGCCCACCAGGTGCCTCCAACTCCTCAGTAAGCACCTGTTCGGCTGGGTTGCCGGCAGAGCTTCCAGCGGCATTGGAGTCGCCCTTACATATCTTAATGTGAATGGCACTAAAACCGAAGTTCAGCACTCCTCGAGCTGCCTCAATTGGAGCAACCGACTCCTTGTTTAGGACCATGACCGCCTGGTTAACATCCCCTTCATGCTCCTCCACCTTGACGACTTTCCAGTCCTTTGTGGGGAGGTGCGGTTTGCATTCCTGCAGCATGAAGAGGATGTCCTCCGGTGCCTTTATCGCCGCTGGGAGCCAAATCCGAGCTCGGGGCCTACTGGGGACGTCACACCAGTCTAGTGGGACAATGTTCTCCCCACCACTTTGATACTGCCCTGGTACCAGCCCGCGTCCATGCAGTAGGGCGATGAACCTGACTTTTCTCGCACCATGCGCAGGCATCTGAGGGAAACCTGGGACTCCACTGCCTTCCACTTATTTCTGGGAACCCTGCCCTCCGGATTGCCCCTGTCGACGAGACTGAGTAAGACTCGGTCCTTGGTGATCTCGGCGATCTTGGATCTCTTCGCCGATGGTCCGGGTAGATCTAGGGATCTCTGCCTTTTCGCCTGAGCCCCTTCTTGGGTGGGCATATCCTGCCCGTATTCTACCTTCTTCAGCCATTCAGGCGAAGGTGTGGCAATGTAGTCTGGGCGGCAGTCCGCCTTTCCGCGTAAGTGTATAAGTTAGACTGAACTAGTTATATTTTCAAAGTGTCCAAATAAACACCAACGCACGTCGCGTAAAAACCCCAAAGTACTCCCGTGTTTTAAGTACCTTCGTTCTTGGGATTTCGTCCGCCCCAGCATTTTGGTTCAGTCGAAGCAGGATTTTAAAATCTTTGGATTTTCCTCTCCTGAAGTTTCCTTGGACTTATCCTAGCAGGCTTAAACCGTTTCAGAAAAGTTCTACTTACTATTATTTGTCGGTCATACAGCCAGTTTTTCAAACCCTATTTCGACTAACTTTCTGTATGATATAATTTCTAAATCCAAAAGTGATTGATCCGACGCAACGGCATTTAATATATGTATTTCAATTCAGGTATTTGTGCACGACAATATTCCAGTTTTCCTTTGCCCACAGTTGTACACACTTGTACAAACAATACTCAACTAAATATATTTCTCAAAAATATTTTTAATTCGAATTTAGTGTAAAATATATATAAATATAACCGATAAATATTTATTGACTCTGCCTATCCGACAGTGTGACCATATATATTTACAAACTTGATTGGTTCCTAAAGTCCAATTGGTTTCAGCCCGTTTCCGTTTCTTTACTTCTGAATTAAAATTATAAATTTTTTTACGTCATGGCAACAACAGTAAAATCCGCTTTAACCCGACTTATGGCCACAGCTGACTGTCTGATCCACTTTGAGGCCCTTGTGAACGCTCCAGGTGCTCCTACTCCAACGTTATCCGTTATTTCAATTCCTTGTGACAAACGTTTTTGGCTGCAGGCGAGAGCGCCGCAGACACCAAATCCATCCTAAAATCCAATTATTACCAAACGTACTCCATTTATTTGTACTCCAAACATTTGTTTGCCGCGCAGATCATGGGACAAATCCAACAGGGCTTCTCCCAAATACCTTAACTCCGTCCCAAAATTCCATGGCCACACAGAGGTTTTCTCTGCCGATTATCTTTGCTTGCCGAATTTCCGGGATCTTATCACGGCAATATACAAAGACAATCTGAGTCTAACGCCCGTTAAAAAGTTATTCCGCTTAAATTCGAAAACAAGTGGCGAAGCTCATTCTATAGTTTCGAGATTCCCACTCACCAATGATGGCTTTCGCTCAGCCTGGAAAAACCCAACTGAGAGTTTCAAAAATAAGCGATTGCAGGTGAACAGTCACCTGAAAACTCTTTTCAATGTGCAATCCATAGCACAAGAGCACGATTCAGATTGCTTAACTTCCTCACAATTTTTCGGCGACAAAACTACCAAATAACACTGTAAGAGAAGATCAGAAATAAGTTTAAATGTTTACAGAATTTGCAGCCATACATGAACTAAGTATTTCTACGAGCTTCGATAATTATTTAAGCGAAAGGAGCTCTAACGCGATCGCTTAAGTTTCTCGTGCGCTTTACTCTTGCCTTCTACGATTCTGCTCGAAACGATACTGGAGGAAGAAACAATTGAAGTCAGCAAATAAACATCATAACGTTTAAAAAACCATGCAACACGGAGAACATTAATATAGAGCTGCGTATAACCCCAACATTTTGCGACCGTGACAGGACCCAGACAAGGACAAGGTTATAATTTTATTTCATAAAAGCCGAGGACCAATCCGACATTGGCCAGCCTGCAATTGCAGTATATTCGTCGTTGGAGTCATCATTAAGGTGTCAGTGGATCGGAAAGACGCAGGTCGCAATCTCTTGAAAATCTTTACGGGCGGGACTACTACGCCCAAGGTAGTGTGATCACTGTGCTGAAGGTGGTTACGGACATAAACAAACCGTTGCTTTACGCATACCAACACGTGGTGATTCTGTGTCTGCTTTTTGTTCAAAAACATAACGCCGGGCTGCACACGTGGTACAGTATTCACATGAGGTTAGCTTTTCGTCTCCTCTTTGAACCGTAGTTCCTCGGCACTCTACTCTGCCGCACTTTCTCACAACGGTTCAACATGACCAAGGATTCGGCAGCAGAGGCACAAAATTACACCCTTTCGACTCCAGCGCTCAAAAATGAAAGCCAACATCGAAAACTTAGCTGCCAGAGTGGACATGGAGTCCGATGTACCCGAGCTCACCCTCGAAGAGTTGAATAGTCATTTACAAGTCTTAGAGTCTTTTTTTCGCCAGTTGTGTCAATTGCAAACAAGAATTGCAGAGCTGAACTATGCGGTCGACGGTAGAGTTAACGTGGAAACATTGTTCATTACAGCAAAAAGCAAAATAAAATATCTGGTGAGTAAATACAACCATTCAGCAGACGTCAGTATTTTGAATGCCACCGCCAGTTCTTATTCTTCCCGATTGCCAAACCTAAACGCATTTCGATGGCAAATATTCAGACTACAGGCGATTTGAAGTCGCTTTAACAAATCTCGTGCACAGTGACCCTGGAATCTCAGCTATCGACAAATTAAATTATCTGTTAAGTTGTGTGTCAGGCGCAGCTTTGGAAGTAGCTCAAGCATTCCAGGTCACTCAGGAAAATTATTCAACGGCATTCAAACGGCTAAAAGACCATTACGACAACGACGTTCTTATTTTTCTCGAATCAATCTCTAGGCTCTTCAACTTGCAATCCATATCCAATTCCTACGCTAATGGTAAGCTACGATGAGAAGCAATCATTTGAAAAGCTTCCAGACTGGGACGAGTGCTGCAAGTTCCTGACACACCGCTGTCAATGTTGGAAGGCCGATCCCGCGCCATTACCAAAGGTCGAGCCATCGATACACAGCAACGACAGAAGACAAACTAAATGGATTTGTCCAAATCGTTTATCACAACAAATTCCAGTTGCACATACTGTGACTCGGGCAGTCAGCAGACCTAGGGTGTCTCTACTAGCGCTTACGGTTAAAAGAGGTATCATACCTACAGCACTAGGGCAGATCAAGGATGGATATGGAGACTTCCAAGTTGTTCGCGCAGGATCCGAGGTGAATCTAATTAACGAAGAAACTGCCAAACGACTCCAGTTAGCAAAATGTCGCCTTTATATAACACTACTCAAACTATAAATGATAAACTACAGCCTAAAAACCAAGCTTACGGTTGTCTTCAACGCAAGCGCTAAGGCGACGTCTGGCCTAGCCCACAACGAACTTGTAATGGTAGGCCCAATCATACAACAGGATCTCATCACGACTCTTCCTTCATTTCGATTAAATCGGTATGCTTTTTCTGGCGACATATTAAAAATGTAAAGACAATTTATAATAGATGAAAGAGATCAACGATTTCAACTCAATTTATGGAGGGAGTCTGAGAGTAACACCTTGCACACTTACCATACGGTGTATCAGCTGCTTCCTTTCTCGCAATCCGTAGTCTTTTCCAAATCTCTAATCTGTAAGAATTCGAATTTCCTCTTGCAGCTAACGTTTTGCGTTCTAACTTATATCTTGACGACATTCTAACTGGTGCCAATGACATTGAAGAAGCTGCTCGGATAAAGACGCAAATTACGGAGCTACTCAGTAAGGCGGGATTCACCATGACAAAGTTCAACAGCAACTCATCGGTTCTAGTGTAATCCTCTGATATCGAAATCCCGATGCAACTAGATGAATGCAATTCAACAAAGATGCTTGGACCCGCTTGGCAGCATTTAAAGGATTTGTTCGTATATCACATCCCGGTGGTGGAATTCTCGAAGAATCCGACCAGAAGAACAGTGCTGTCAGAAGTGTCACGAGTTTTTGATTCACTTGGATTAATTGCGCCCATAATCATGAACTGCAAGATATTTATCCAGGATCTTGTTCTAAGGAATCTGTCATGAAATGAATTGATCCCAGAGGACTTAGTCAACACTTGGAACCTTTTAAAACTTGACCTTAAAACCATTTGGCAAATACAAGTTCCGCGCTTCGTATTCACATCACCCCACAACGTTTATATGGGTGTTTTTTATACGTGCGCACTGAAGTCGAAGGAGTTATCAGAATCCATTTTCTAATCGGCAAATCAAAGCTAGCACCCATCAAAACTCTGTCCATCCCGAAATTAGAACTTTGTGCAGCAGTTCTTCTTAGTCGTACTTACCACAAGTTTCAACAGAAACTGCAGCAATACATATCAATGGTGTACTTCTGGACTGACGCAAAGACTGTACTGCAATGACTTCGCAAGCACTCATCAGTTTTGCCAACCTTTGAATGCCATCGAGTTTCTGAAATACATTCAAATACATCGAGTGGCGTTATGTGACCACTACAAAGAATACCGCAGACATAGAGTCTCGTGGCTTTACCTTTTCGGATATACAAGGATACATGTGGTTCACCGGTCTAAGCTTCCTCAATTTTTCAGAAGAGGTCTGGCCGATTCTCAAGGAGTCTGCTGCTTCACGACAAGAAACAGATCCTTCATTCATCGTTCAGCTACGAGCCTCGTTCATCAGCAATACTGGCTCGTCTGCTGATGTGAGCAATTGATCAATAATTCATCGTCTTACATGAAATCTTTGCGAACCCTTTCTTTTATCTTCCGTGTTTTTAATAAAGCTCCACCAGCTTATAAACCGATTACTGAAGACCTAGTTCATGTGCCAGTAACCGAGCTCACTGAGATGTTTTGGCGAAGAGTAGCACATGTTCAACACTCAGCATACAGCAAAGAATTAGGTTTGTTACGCAAAAATAAAGTTCTACAGCCAAGCATGCAGGCACTGGCACCCCTTCTTCATGAAGTCAAGGTATGCAACACTGGTCGTGGTTCGAGTCGGTGGAAGATTGGCAAACGCACACATGCCGTTTGACGCAAAGCACCTACCGATTCTACATAAGGATCACAAATTCACAGTACTTTTCGTAGAATTTCTTCACAGATCAAACTTGCACGTTGCTATCATTGCTGCGTGAAAAAATGTGGGTCGTCAACGCTCGAGACCTAATCTCAGGACATGGGACGCCTCCCATCTGACCGTCTACTCGGAGAACGCCCATTCTTAGTCACCGGAGTCGACTTTTGTAGGCCTTTTATGACGTCCTAGAAAATAAGAAGCAAATCACCGTACTCATATGCGTCCTTCTTCGTCTGCTTTGCCTCTAAAGTAATCCACATTGAGCTTGTGACTGACTTGACAACAAACTCATTTCTATCTTGTATCCGAAGGTTCATAGCACACCGTGGACTTCCCAGACGCATTGTATGTGACAATGCGACAAATTTCGTAGAGGCAGCTTCTAAACTAATGGAGTTCAAACCTGCAGTCTTGAGTCAGGAGAGCATCAGCTTGCTGGAATCCGACAGCGCCTGCAAGGGCTTCAAGTTCAGCTTCATACCTCCCCAGCGCCCCATTTTGGCGGCCTCTGGGAGTTCGCAGTTAAGTCTGCCAAAACTCTCCTGGTCAAGAACGTCGCGGAAGCTCACCTGATCTATGAAGAACTTTTAACGTTGTTGACAGAGATTGAAGCGATCTTGAATTCGCGACCTTTCGCTCCTTTGTCTGACGACCCGAACGATGGTTTCGCGCTGGAGTAAGCTCACCTACTCATTGGTGGTCCACTTCTATCAGCACCGGATGAGCACCTTCAACCTTCATCTGCTAAGGACGACGCATCTCAACTCAGCTCTCTGACACGATGGCAACGAATAACATTCCTGAGGCAGCAATTCTGGCACATATGGCAGCGAGACTATATTCATACCCTGCAGAAGCGAACTAAGTGGACTCAACCTAAAGAAAAAATCAGAGTTGGCCAGGTAGGGATAATTCACAAGGACACAGCGCCTCCACAGCACTGAAACTTAGCACGAGCTACGGCTGTCATTTCTGGAAAGGACGACCGGGTTCGAGTTGTTGATCTTAAAACTAACAAAGGCACTCTGCGCAGGCCAATACACAAAACGCCCCTTTGCATGTTGAATTTTCTTGAAATTACCCAGGCTCTTTCAACGGGGGGAGAATGTTGGGAAGATCAGAATTTGACGGAGCGCCTTCGAACTCTTAAGGCCGTCGATAGCATTTGACCCTCCGAGGCCAGTATCCGCCTTAATGCCACACACCATTTCGTCCTACTCAGCGCAAGTTGCAGTAAAAAAAAGTTTATCCTACGAATAATCCATCCGAATATTGGGTTCCATATCCTGCCTTGGATATGGAGAATGTTCACGCCAAAAGAGCGTTTATTTTCTGGAGGCAGTGTAGAGCGGTAGTTTTCTCCAGATGTCTAAACTCGCGCGCTCGCACTGCCTTCTGCTCTCCATCTCTCCCCTAAGTCTCCGCTCCGCTCTGGAGCGCTTAAGTAAAGTTAGGCTTAAACACCCACGCGCGTCGCGTAAGACCCCAAAATGCCCTGAGTTTTTCGTAGCTTTGTTCTTGAGACTTCATATAATTTTAGCGATCGAGCCGCGGAGTGGCACACAAATTAAATTACAATGTAAGCAATCTAAGTCAAGGGCTCTGGCCAAATGCCACCTTCACTAAATACATATTGCTTTTTCACACGTTGTGAAGTTTTACGTTTAATTTATTTCCTTAGGCTTAGAAAAAGCTCGAAGCTTTAACATGTGATGACCCCGTGATCGTTCATTCCTGAAATAAAATTTAATTTATCTTCTGTGGTTTGTCAGCAAATGGTTGTCAGCAAATGTGGACGTAAAAAGCCTTTCGTTTGTGGGAATATCTGCTGTGTACAGGATAAACAGAGTAGGGCCCAGTGCGCTACTTTGTGGAACTCTAGCTTTAATGTTATTCTGGTTGTATTTTGTTGAATTGCATCTCACCGCGAGGACTCTCTGATAGAGGTACGATTCAAGTAACTTATGAGTGTTTTCTTAGACTTTTTCCATTTTTTTGGGAAGTACCCAAGTTTTGTGATCCCGTTAAATAGCTTGCATATAAAATCCACTGGATTGTTTGGAAGTTCAGTTACCATTTTTGGGGTTATTAAATCCCCTCCTGTAGCCTTTTTTTGGTTTCAGTTGCTGCCTAATGACATTTTCGATTTCACGTGCTCGAAAGAAAAACGGCTCTCTTGCTATTTCAGTGCGAAGCGACGGTAGATCGAAAGAGTTTGTGGCGGCGTTTGGCTAAAATAGGCCTTGAGCAAAGGTTTCTGCTCTGTCTTCGTCGCTGCGGACCCTAGTACCCGAGAAGTTTCTAATCGGAGTTTTTATCGGAGAGCTTTAATTTGGATGAGCTTTCCACAAGAAATGCTTTGTACTTGTCGGCGATAATTTCTTAAAGTACCGGCGTTGGTCAAGTTTTTCATCTTGCTTTAAGGTTTAAGTAAGTCTGCGGGTTGATTCGTTTAAAAGTAGCTTCGAATGCGGCAATCTGCTGGATTGACATTCGCGTCGTAGACGTTGTTTCTCCCGAACAAGTTCTTCGATTTGCAGATCAGTTCGTATTGGTTGCTACAGTCGTCTCTTGCGGAGTTGAGATTTTGGCTGCTAACACGATTACGGATTCCAGTGCATCGAAACAGTATTCGATGTCATTCTTGGTGTTGAGCTGTGGGGTTAGATCAATATGGGAATTTACGTATTTATTGTACTTTAACCAGCTAGTTATATGCGACGTCAGCCCGTACTGGTGCTCGATGGTCCGATGATAAGTCCGATAGAGATTTCGCGCGTACTAGATTTCTTGGGATGTTCTTTGTCACAGCGAAGTCAATTAAGTCGTGTGCCCCAGTACGTGTGCTTCGCATTGTAGTCTCCTCCAGCTATAAAGCAATCTCCGAGTGAATTGTAGAATTCCAAGAATTGCCCTTCCGTTATTGTAAGGCACGGTGGGCAGTGACAGCGGCGGTAGTATACTGTCGTTGCCTGATTGTAACATTATAGATGTAGCTTGCAAATAATTCCGGATGATCTGTGCAGTACGAAGTGTATCCTCTTATTTGGAAGTTGTATTTACCTGTAAGGTGAGTTTTATGCTAGCAGCATTACGTCTATGCGGTATCCTTATGGATTTTCGAAGGCAAGACATCGATTGTTCAGATTGTTGGGATGCGAGCATCTTTAAAAGGGTGTTTTTATTTTGCATAAGGTTTCGCATTGTTGTTTTTCATACTTTGTTGTAAGGTTAACAACACGTCTTCGATATTATTTTGTATTTGTCCTTTTGCTTGCTGAGAGGTTATAATATTCGGCTCTGCGCATCGAGCTTGTGGGATCAACGACAGATTTACTAGTCCTGTTTTCAGGGCACTCGCGAATGTTATTCCCCCATTTCTGTTTAGAGGGCCAAATGCAAATCTGGCTGCTTTCCCAAAGCAAATGACAGGCGTTTTTTAAAATTGCAAGTACTCATTTTGCGTATTCTGGGAGTGTGCAGATTTTGATCGTTGAATCCGATTTTTTAGTTTCTTGTAGACATTTATCAGTTCCATATAGGGCAGCCTCCTTAGTTTGCGCTATGGGTTTCTCCACAGTTAGTGCATTTTTTCGTTTTTGGGTCTTCTTTGTTTGCAGGGCATGGAATTCAGAATTGTGGAAGCCTCCACAAGCTACGCAGACTGCCCGAAATCCACAGTGTGTGTCCATTATTCTGACAGTTTGTCCATTGCAGGAGACCGTTCCGCTTTTGCGGTTCTTCAGAAGATCCCCTTCTATGCGACAGGAATTGCATTTTATAGATCGTATGTACTTCGTTTTTCTTTAAGGCTCTGCTCTTTGGCTACAATTCGACCTGGTTGTTGCGAAAAAGGACCTCAAAATTTAAAAATTCTTTTGTTTGCCTTTTTGAACTGCAATAACAAACGGACGGATTCTTAGATTGTTAATTTGTCAAAGCATTTGAAATGTTTCATTTTCATTCGTTAGCTGCTGGTTGAGATAGCGTAGTATTTCGGAGGTAGAAAGTAGAACCGTGGAGTTATAAGTTGCGTTGACTACTGATTTATTCTTAAATAGATACACGCTTATATACTACTTGGAACCCGGAAGTTTAGTGCAATAAATAGTGAAAAAAGTTGAGTTCCAGAGTAAATGAGTGAACTTGGATTATGGTAACAGAGTGCAGTTGGCTTGGGGTGTAAGTGTGCCGTCGAGTTGAACGATGACTTATGTTATGAGTTAAATCATTGGCCATTGTCCCATGGTATCTTCCTTCAGCTGCGGAGGTTCATGTTTGCAATTAAAGTCCTCCATATCTTCTTGCTGCTGCTGAACGCTCCCTTTTGCGACAAAGATGTTATTGCTGTGGCTGTGTGACTGAAATATTGCCCTCGTTGAAATGGATTATATGGCACTTCCTGCAATAAAGCTTAGATATTCATTGGTTGAATTTGGAAATGACTTTAAAAATTCAGAATTCTTTTAGTTTTGAAATTGATGAGAGGCTGGCACAATTTTAATTGTTGATTTAGTTAGCTGCAAGGAACCATTTGAAGCAGTTGATTCTCGTTCTGATGAGTCAGTTTCGATAGTTCTTGATTGGCGACTTGTATCTTCAGGCTCTAGTATTTTTTGATCCATCGACGCAAACTTTCTTCGACGAAAGAGATCTCATTCAGCCGTTTTCTATCTTCTTTATCAATTTGGTTGTCATCCACCATGTTTTCATCATAAGTTAGCCTTGCGTAACAGGTATATTAGGTCCTAGTCTAAGAAGTTCACCGGTCAATAAACGGGGATGTAGACCAGCCCCTAAGTTCAGGTCATTGGGTCCAAATTGCCGAAAGTCAGGATCAGCTAACGGCAGTCGCTCGGGAATATTAAGATCGCTTGCAGTTGGTAATGTAATTGTGGGAATAATAGATACCTCTACTTGGGTTTCAAAATCTGATGAAAATTATGAGGCCCATAGAATTGATCTAGTTGCTGTTGTTAATATCCCCCCAATTCCAGATATTTTAATTGGTAACGACATTTTCTTAAAAAATTGCAGATCTGCCATTCTCCTTGAGATAAGATTCACCTGAGATCCCGAGTCTATTACAGCGCTACATGTTTGTAGTTGACCGGTTGGCCCCGGTAATGATACCATGGCGGTCGCGAGCAGAACATATCCTCGAGGGTTGTCGTAGTCTGTGGTGGTTACAATGAAATTTCCAGTAGTGCATTCCCTGAATTTTCCAGTGCAGCTAGAGTCTGTTGAATCTCAGGATTTTAGCTGATTTCGAGGTTTTCAAGGGTGCTCAAAGTCTTTCGCACTTTATCATGTAGTTCTCGAAGTTGTTGTGCAGACCCGTTAATGGCCATATAATCGGTTTCTCCTATTGCAGCAAAGACTTATATTTTTCCGCTTTCATTCCAGGCTTTTAGTCGTTGCCAGGTGTCGTCGTATACGCCCTGTGAGAAGGTTGTCTGTCAAAATGTTCCTTGGTACACCACGGAGTGAGCCCATGTAGGATACGCAGCTTCTGGCTGGCTAAGAATGGATTATTATGTACTAGTTTCACAAATAAGCCGTGAAACCGGAGCCGAACGGGATATTCGCCATCAATCTCAGCAATAATGATTGGCGGTAGAGGCAGACTTATGCTCATTGAAGAGTCGTTTCTTCGAAGCAAGGTAATATTATATTCTTCATATAAGGTCTGAAATCGACTCACTTCATACTATCGAGATCATCATGGGCCAGTCTGAGCAATTACCATCAAGATGGATAAGCTCTTGTTCGAACGCTGTGTATTCTGTGAAGCGGGATGTTTCCCAACTTGGGTGATCGATCATGAGAAGCTGGATTAAGCTGAGTATCCAGTGTATCCACTACTTCCATCAAACCCAAAAACTTTCTGACAAATATAAATGAATTATAAAATATTTTGTGGTCAGCTTAAGTCATAAAAATCAGAACTGTTTTATGCTAGTATACATCCTCAATTTAGTTAAAGTTTCTATTAACGAATTCACAACACATGACCATAATCAATTAATATAATAAGAATATGATATTGGAATATGTTATATGAAAAGCTTGGATGCTAATTATACCCGTTACTGGTAGAGTATATACCCTTTGTATCCTAGGTTCATCGGAAAAAGGTAAAGCCATGTCCGTCTATTCATCTGTCCGTATGAACACTGAGATCTCGGAAACTATAAGTGCTAGAGTGTTGGGACTTGGCATGCAGATTCTTGGGCTTCCTGCGCAAGTTTGCTTCAGCAGGGCGCCACGGCCACTCTAACGCCCCCAAGCAACTATTAAACTAAAAGCAGCCACCCCACCTTTTTGATATTTTGTACTAATTTAAATGAGAGTTTGTTCTTATTATCAATACCTATCTACATGATAGACATAGTGTAATAGTTTATTTTGTGTAGATTTCTCGTTAAGCCCAAAAAATATAAGTCCGGTTTGGTTTTAATTAGATATCCTTTATTAATGATTTTATTTATTTATTAGAGGGCAAAGCAGCCGTTGTTGCCGCTCTGAGCTCAAAGGAGTTTCTTGCCAAACTTAATTTACTTAGGAGCTAAGGAGGTCTAAGTCTCGTAGCGGCGCTGCCAACAGCGGCAGCGGAGAGACGGCCTATATATTCTTAAGTATATAGCTATGCTCACTTAGTCTGGAGCCCGGAGGTATATGCATGTACTTGAGTTTGGCTGAGCGACCGGCGTGCAACAGAATGCTGACACTTGCACTTTCTGTGTACGCCGCCGATCGACTCCTGTTTCGGCCACTTAGGTTTTTTGACCCGGCCTTTGTATATGTAAACACTGCAACAAAGTATTACAGTGTGTTTGCTTCAAGTACTCTTGGTACAGTAGATATTCAATATAAGTGCATACTACATCTCCCTCCTTTTGAAAAATAACGTAATATAATGGAGTTATTTTCTTTGAGAAAACTTTGAGAAAATTGATATTATTTATAGCAAGAAGTAAAAATATTTTTTTTTTGTGTTTAATTTGTTTTTTTATTTTTTTTTTGTGTATACTTATTTTAGATATGGTTATTCTATATGCTCTTATATTATGTATGGCCATACGTGATATATTTTTGGAATAGAAATTGATTATGAAATAAACAGTTTTAGTCTATCTTTATATACTATTTGTTTTTTATATTTGTTATTTATTATAGTTACAACCTTATAAGGACCTGTATATTTCAAATCTAACTTATTTCCTGTTTCATTTTTCAATAAAACCTGATCTTCTTTTTTTAAATGGAAATCTAAACTAGTTTTGTCGCAACTAATTTTCTGTTTTAACTTATGAGATTCTAGCATTAGTCTAGCTCTCTTAAATGCCTGTTCTAATCTAAATTTGGATTCCTTAGCATAATCTTCTATATTATAAAGGGGTTTTATTTTATCTATGCTATTAAAATGTTTTGGTAGATTTGAAATTTTACCAAAAACTAGCTCATATGGACAATAGTCATGTATTAAAACAATAGAAGCAGTATCGTAGCCATCCCAATCTGTTTTGTCAACTGAGATGTATGAACGAATGAACTCATTGAGTGTTCTGTGGCTTCGCTCCACGGTACCTACAGTCTGGTGGTGGTGTGCAGTTGAAGTTATGTTTTTAGTATGTAAGTATTTACATAGATCTTTAATAGTTGGATTTTTTATTCTGTTCCCTTGTCCGTAATGAACGTCTTCATTGGACCGTACTTTAGAATAAAATCTTCAAATATAGCTTTTGCTACTGTATTTGCACTTTTATTTGGTATAGGTATAGCTACTAGGTATTTAGTTAAATCGCAGATGAGTGTTACTGCGTATTCGTTTCCATTATTAGATTTTGGAAGTGGACAAATAGTATCTACAATTACTATATCAAAAGCTCTTCGTGGAGTTTCGGTTATAGTTAGTGGGTTCTTAGTATGTTTAGTCGTTTTCGACTTTTGGCATTTAGGACATTTCTTTATGTACTCTTTTACGTCTTTGGACATATTTTTCCAGTAATAGTGTCTCTGGACCTTGGCCAAGGTTTTTTTAATGCCTGTATGACCACCTTGTATTGGATCATCATGCAATGTAGACAATATAGCTTCTTTTTCTTTATTATTTTTTATTACGGTCACCGGGTTAACTAGCGCTACTCTCAATGATTTCAATATATTATTGCCCATAATTTTAAAATTATCAATTGAAACATGCTCAAAGATATTTTCCCACGGTGCCACTTTGAGTTGGCTGACTTTGTGAATACCGGCCTGCTTTTCAAGCCTTTGAAAGAATTGACCTAAGTCAATGGTTCCATTAGTATACAAATCGCTAACATCATATCTTGCTGTAATTTTCTTTCCGTGCTTAAATAAACACATTTTATAATTTACATGCAAGGTCACTACTTTACGTACTTCATCATTATAAATGACTTCATATACGTTGGGCTCTGAAGCTTTTTCTATAGATTGCTTATGCAATTCTATTTGTTCTTTTCCTGCGCAGGATTTTTGTCTACTTTGGTTTCTGGTAGTGACTTTCAGAATTGTATTGTTTGTTTGTATATTTTTTAAGTCTGTGATGGTTATTCTAGAGAGCGCATCGGCTAGATAGATATCTTTACCCTTTAGGTACTCTACCGTAAAATTATATTCCTCCAATTCAAGTCTCAATCGTGTTAGTTTGGAACTGGGATTTACCATTGAAAATAAGTAGGTAAGTGCTCTATGGTCTGTTTTGACAGTGAAGTGTCTACCATAAATATATGGTCTGAAGTGTGTTGTTGCCCAATGAATGGATGCTAATTCTTGTTCTGTAGTGCTCTTGTTGCTTTCACCTTTCGTAAAGGATCTTGATGCGTATGCCACTGGAAGCTGTAGACCGTTTTTGTTTTGAGTTAGGACTGCTCCAGAAGCGTATTTGCTAGCATCTGTGATTATGCAAAATTCTTTGCTAAAATCTGGGCATTGCAACAGAGTGGGATTTGTTAATGCTGATTTAAGATGTTCGAAGGCGTTTTGACATTGTGTTGTCCATTCGAATTTTACATCTTTCTTACATAATCTTGTTATGTGACGGGAGTATTCAGCAAAATTCTTTATAAAACGTCTGTTATAATTGCAAAATGCAATGAATCTTCTAGCGCTGTCCGCATCATGTGAATTGGATAATTTTGAATTACGTCGCATTTTTTGTCGTCGGGCAAGATTCCTTTATCTGTGCATTTATGTCCTAAGAAAATGACTTCATGCATGAAAAATGAACATTTTTCAGGATGTAACTTTAGGTTGTGTTTTATACATTTCTCGAAAACATCAGTTAAGTTCTTGAGTATATGTTTTTCGGAACAACCTATGACTATTAGGTCATCCATATAAAGAAATGCTTGCGAAGGTTCTAATCCAGAGAAAGCTATAGTCATCATTCTCTGAAAAGAGTTTGGCGCTATTTTTAAACCGAATGGTGATCGCGTGAAACGATACGAACCATTGTTTGTTGAAAAGGATGTTATGTCCCGTGAACTTTTTTCCAGTTCAATTTGATGAAAACCTGACATTAAGTCAAGGCATGAGAAATATTTTGCTCTACCTAGTTGATCTAAAATATCATCGATTCTAGGGAGTGGAAATTTATCAGACAAGATTTTTTTATTAATTTGACGATAGTCAATTACTAATCGCCATTTTTTATTTTCCGAATTTGGAAGTGACTTTTTTGGTACTAACAAAGGGCTTTTATAAAGTGATACAGAGGGTTCCACTATTTCATCATTGATGAGTTTTTGGACTTGTTTTTGAATTTCGTCTTGTTGACCATGGGGATTTCTATAATTTTTTATATATACGGGTTCATCATCAATTAATCTCAGCTTTTGTTTATAAAAATTATTGGTAGTGATCGATTCGGTTTTTAGTCCGAATACATCGCTATGCTGGGTGCATAATGCTGTAAGTTGTTCATTGAATTGAGGCGGGTTCTGTCTTCTAAGTCCGTTTTTACTATTTCGTAGTTTGAAAGTGGTTCATGATGAATGTTTTTGAAATAGACTACCTGATCTGTGTTTGCAGTATTTAGTAATCTTATATATGCATTTTGGACTGTTGCTATGGTATTTGCGATATAGATACCATGCTGAATTTCTTGATTCGTAATTAATACACTGTCTTCTTCTGAATTTATTTCGATTTTTCGGACGACTTGGGATCTTGCTGGCAGAATTAGGGAGTTGTTGCCAGAACTGTATGCGATTGGAACATAAATTGGATATTTTAGGTCTAATTGACAGTTGTATTTTTTGATAAAATCGATTCCTAGTATTCCATCACATGAAATAGCGAATTGCATATTTACGATATGGAAATCATGTGGAATTATGTACTTAGAAGTTTGAATGTCAATAGAAATTAATCCCTTTGATTTGGTAACTTCCTGACTTATCCCCTGCATGTTTATGATGTGATTATCTTGAATGTTTTGAAAATTATCGGAATTTTCCTTCAATTTGGATATTTCCGCACCTGTGTATAGTAGGAGAACTAATTCTTTTCCTGCTGCTACGTTCGTGAAAGTGACAAATATATTTTGACTGAGATTTATAGTGGGAATTTTGATGTTATTTACTGTCGTGTATCTAAAGGTGTTTGGGAGTTTCCCGAATTGGTTTGTGCTACCCTAACGTTGTTATTGTAGTTGTTGTTGTTTCCCCCACGGCTGTTTCCGCCGCTGGTGTTTCCACCACGGTTGTTGTTTCTGTAATAATTGTTATTTTGGTTATTGTTATTTCTGTTATAACGTTTTGATTATGTCCGTTATTCTGATAATATCTGGTATTGTTATAATTACCTCGATTATTACCTCTACCGCGATAATTGTTTTTATAATTATTACCGCGATAATTATTTCCACGTTGGGTGTACAATATGGAATTGGCATTGCCTGTCATCTCAGTACTACTTTGTATGTACTTGGCGACGGCTTCGTTCATGTTTGCAAAATCGCCTGCTTCCAATATTGTTTTGAGGCGGCCATGCTCACAATTTTTGACCATTGTGGTGATGGCTTCCTTGGTGCTGAATTTGTCAGCGTGTTCGGCCGATGGGCCTTCATCAATATACGAAGCTTCTAGGAGAGTAGTATGGAAACGCGGATTCTGGGACAATTAGCATATTAATGGCCCCAAGCCCCCCCTCCCCCTCATTAACCTATGCGGGTTCTGGGACAATTAGCATAATCCAATAAATTAAGTGATTTTAATGGACTTTGAACTCATAAAAATGTCACGATCATGTCTATAAATAGTATACTTAATTGCCCCCCATCGCCCCCACATCCCCATGTGACAATATTGATCATGTATCCTTCCCCTCATTATGTGCAATTATTAGTCAGGTGAGAAAGGTGCACGTGTGAAAGGTCGCACAACCATAGTATCCAAAGGTTATTATCTTACAGGAACATATCCGATCATGTTGGGGAAAGGTGTGATCACGTACCCTTTTGCCTCATTATCACAGGTGTTGCTGTGCACGTGTGAAAGGTCGCACACCCAAAGTATTCAAAGATGGTTATCTTAGAGGAACATGTCCGATCATGTTGGGGAATAATGTTTTCTATGATTGTAAAACTAATTAAGAAATCAAAAGAACCTCAATAAAATAAATCTCACAAGTTAATGATTCTCAGATGTGAAATATTTTCAAACACACATTTTTGTTTCCGCCCCAGAACGTTTAACTGGTAAATTCTCTAAGATTCTCTCCTTTCCACAAATGGGTCATAAACATGTCATAAAAGGGATTCAAGCAAGAGCTACCCGAACATGCGCACCTGTCCATTACCTGACCGCAATAAAAGGGACACATGCACAAGCCTGAAGGCGCACGCTCATTGACCAGCGCAATAAAAGGGACACATGCACAAGCCTAAAGGCGCACGCTCATTGACAAGATCATGGGCCTCACGCCAACGACCTCACGGCTGACTGCTAGCTCTAATACGTTCCCATAATAGGGGTTGAAATCACGACCGCGCAACAACTCGCAAGTAGCCGACATATCTCAGTCAAGGAAATATTTTCCATTCTCCATACCTGTAAATTTAACTCGAAATAAAGAGTCAGAAGTGTACTTTGTAGCATAATAATACATTTATTCATTTAATTTGGTATTGCGAACGTGTTGTTTACGTTATTTAATATTTTTCATTCTTTTTTCAAGATTATAGTATATATTCATAATGTTGAGTGCTTCCTTTTTGTAATCCGAAATTCGATGGCATACACAAGTATCAACTCCCTCGGTGGCTGCATTATTGCTCCACACGCAGGTGTTCATATGATTTCCATGAATAGATATTTTCATATTACCTCCATCACATTCAAAGAGTTTTGATTGTATGAACTGGAGCCGTACATAGTGTGCATTGAACAGAACTCCGTCAAATGCGTTCAGAAAATTATTTATTTTAACTGAATGCATGTTGTCTATCTAAGTCATCAATCTCGTCTTACACTTTTAAATATGGTTACAGAGATTATAAGGAAATTTTATATAGGTTTTCATCTTCATCTTTTTACCCAAAGATATGCATTCTCGAAATTCAACAAATGAAAATCTTTGATTTTTCCCAAACTCTAAATGTTTTTTACCAAACTGTCCCCTATTGGCTACCTGAGTATGATTGTGTGTATAAATTGACAAGATCTTTCATTTCCCACCTGCAGCAAAGTATTTGCGACCTCCTGACCGCAATAAAAGGGACACATGCACAACTCAGAAGGCGCACGCTTATTGACAAGATCATAGGTCTCACGCCAACGACCTCATGGCTGACTTCTAGCTCTAATACGTTCCCATAATAGGGGTTGAAACCACGACCGCACAACAACTAGCCGACAAATCTCAGTCAAGGAAATATTTTCCATTCTCCATACCTGTAAATTTAACTCGAAATAAAAAGTCAGAAGTTTATTTTGTAGCATAATAATATATTTATTCATTTATTTTCGTATTGTGAACATTTTTATACCCGTTACTCGTAGAGTAAAAGGGTATACTAGATTCGTCGGAAAGTATGTAACAGGCAGAAGGAAGCGTTTCCGACCCCATAAAGTATATATATTCTTGATCAGGATCACTAGCCGAGTCGATCTAGCCATGTCCGTCTGTCCGTCTGTCCGTCTGTCCGTCTGTCCGTCTGTCCGTCTGTCCGTCTGTCCGTCTGTCCGTCTGTCTGTCCGGATGAACGCTGAGATCTTGGAAACTATGAGAGCTAGGCTATTGAGATTTGGCGAGCAGATTCCTGAGCTTCTTACGCAGCGCAAGTTTGTTTCAGTAGAGTGCCACGCCCACTCTAACGCCCACAAACCGCCCAAAACTGTGGCTTCTACAGTTTTGATGCTAGAGTAAAAATTTAAACTGAAATGAATTGTTCTTAGCAATACCTATCGATTGATCCAAAAAAAAGTTTGCCACGCCCACTTGGACGCCCACAAACCGCCCACAAACTTCAAAAAATCGTAAATATGAACGCGGATATCTCGGAAACTATCAAAGATAGAGTATTGGGATTTCAGATTTAGATTCCGTAGCTTTGTACGCAGCGCAGGTTTGTTATGCGAATATGCCACGCCCACTCTACCGCCCACAAACCGCCCAAGCCTGTGGCGCTCAAAATTTTTATGCTAGATAAAAAATTTTAACTGAAATGTATTGGTCTCGTCAATACCTATCGATTGATCCAAAAAAAAATTTGCCACGCCTACCCTAACGCCCACAATGCTTAAATCTGTCTTCCGCCGGTAGGTGGCGCATTTAAATCTCGCTTTGCTGCTTGCATATCTCCATTTCCCTTTGGTCCCTTTAGCTGAGTAACGGGTATCTGATAGTCGAGGTACTCGACTATAGCGTTCTTCCTTGTTATTATATATAGAAATTAATTTTCTGCTTTGATTCAAGCGATTTGCATAGAAGAAGCAGGCGCACGTTTCCGACGTCATTTCTGGATTACAAAATGTAAAGTGTTCACCATAATTCGTAGTTTTGAGATCATGTCCACCTCGATTCATGAACATAGTTTTTGTGTTTAGAAGGTATTGAAAATGCTGACCAATTATCTGTCCTTTAAATTGTTCAATAAATTGGTCAATTTCCTCATGAAATTTCATTTTGTTAATTTTATTTTCTTGTAGGTCTTTACACATCTAGTCTCAACTTTAAAATGATGTATAAAAATTATTTTATTGTTTTGGAGCTACTTTTAAAAAATGTCAAAATAATGTATGCATTGTTAAGAGCACAAACCCCGCCCTTAAGGTGTGTTTCACAATAGGGAAACCGGTTTCCTTTAAACCTGTTTAATGACGGACAGACCATTTCCTCGATATTAATGAGCTGACGACTCCCAAAAAACTTCTGTAGAAATCGTTTCTTTTCCACACCTTTACAAATAATTTGTTTTCCGCTAGTAATTGTCCTTAGATACTTTCGAGTTTGTGGAAAACTATATTCTCCATCGTTCCAAAAAATTTTGTGATGTGTATTGGTTAACCAAATTGCAGTCTTTCGAGATTTTGTATTTAGCAAAGTAAAATCATATGGTGATTCTATTAAAAAACTATTATTCAAGTTTGGTTCTTTTTCGAATACGATTCCGATTTCCTTTAGAATAAAATTATTATTATTATCAAAGAAACCTTGAACATCAATCGAAACAGTATCTTTCAACATTTTTCTAATGTTAAACAACTCATTGTACTAGTCCGTTTAATGGGTTATATTCAACTAAGCGGTCATGTATAAGGAGACAGTAAGCTTGGGTATTTTCATGACTTGGTGTCTTCAGTTCTATTGAAATTCTCACATCAATAGGACCAGTTTTCACTGATTCGTTTAGATATGAAAGATCAACCACAACAATAGGGACCTTCAATTAAAATTCATTTGGGGTCAAAAATGGTTTTGATTCACGATTATAGTAACTAGATTGAAATCTTGTATACATTTCATATAGGTGAGCATACTAATTCTTACTAAAATCGACATTCAGATTATTATGGAAATGACTCAGAATTCATGTGAACTTTCAAGTTTGATAAGTTGTTTGTGATAAGTTCTCCATTTAGTGTAAATCCAATTATGGCAAATCTTGGTTTTTTTCAAGGTTAACCGACAATTTCACATTTCAGCTCTATTGATTCCCATACCCCAATTTGGGGTTAACATATAAATCCCAACTCTGGAATGCGATTGGTAGGTTTACACAACTTTTATTAACATCGTACATCTAAATTTTTGCAAAATAGCTCAGAGTTACATGGGGAACTTTCCAGGTTTTTTTCGTAATTTTCAGTTTAAAAGTTTTTTCATTTCTGGTTTGTTCATTCATGTTCATTCATTCACCACAATTCTTAGTTAGCATCAACACTAGTTCGTGTTTACAATTTAACAAAACTTTTTTATAAACCTCAGCCAATCCCAACAAAATTTGATTGGTACAGAAAAGATGAAGTTGGGTCCTGTAGAAATTTCATCTCCACTGCTCCATCCAGAATTTAATAGGTATTGACTTTGAAGATTATCCAGAGATATATAATTTTTTAGGGTAGTACTCATATTGACATGGACTTGACACGTTGAACACGTTGTATTTAGTTGTTACCTAGCAGTATTTTGATGGTTACTTTCTGTTTAGTCTTGTTTTTGGATGGTTACTTTTTGTATAGTACCTGTACAGTACTTGGTTTTGGATGGTTACTATCTGTATAGTATCTGTAAAGTACTTGGTTTTAGATGGTTACTAAATGTTAACAAGTATTATGAGATGCTATAGTCTCTTATTAAGAATTATCAAAGAACACAAGTTAAAGTTTCTAAGATGTGTTAGCCAAACACACTTTCAGTGAACTATCATTACCTGACCGTCATCAAAGTCACATGCCCAAGACCCAAGGACATTGAATAAAATACTTCCCCTTCATTTGTACCTGTCGTTTTAATTACAGTCAGAAGCAAAATTTGTAGGATAATTCAATATTTTGTTATATATTTAATTATTGTAAACATATTTCATTAAATTCATAATTAATTATATTTGATGTATATTTGTATATAATTAATTTTCTTACTCAATCCCTCTGTAAGAAACATGCCGGTTATTCCAAACGCAGATTTTCGCTTGGTTCCCATAGATAGATGTAAAATAGGTCTCACAATGTAATCTTTCTCAGATGTTGGATTATTTTTAAAGCATTCATTTGTTCTAACCCATAATAATATTATATCATATTTCGAAAGCATCATTAGCTAGCATAGGAGCGTCTTTCAATTTAATTTCTGATTCAAGTTTATGATAGAGGTGTTGGGACCTGGTAATATCGGTTTTTGTTGTCAACTATTTTTCTAGTTCTAGTTTTCTAGTTCTATTCTAATTGTATACTTTTTGTATGAGTAAGGCATCATTGTGTAAGATTCTGAATAAGTTTAATAAACTCTTTTATTACAATACTCATCTCGTTTTCGTGATTCATGATGGCGGTTGAGCTGCTTGGACTTTGATTACTAGCTATTATTAGATGGTTACTATCTGCTTGGTAGATGTCTATTAGTTGCTTACTAGTTTTTATTAGCTGGTTACTATATGTTTAGTAGATGTATACAAGTTGTTTAGTAGATGTATACAAGTTGTTTACTAGATGTATACAAGTTGTTTACTAGATGTATACAAGTTGTTTTTAGCTGTTTAGTATCTGGTTTTATATGTTTAGTAGATGTATACAAGTTGTTTAGTAGATGTATACAAGTTGTTTAGTATCGGGTTTCTATATGTTTAGTATCTGTTTACTTGATATTTACTAATTATTATTAGCTGGTTACTAGTTGTTATTAACGTCTACGAGCTTTTATAGTCTTTTGTTAAGAATGATCAAAAATTCTTGATCACTAGACGACTTTCGATGTGAAGTAAAAACTTACACTCTGATTTTCAATGTGTTTGCTATGTACATGAGAAAGATCGCAAAGCCAAAATATCTCAGGACTGATATATAAATCTTAGAGGAACATATCCGATTATGTTGGGGGAAGATGTATCCTGTGATTGTAAAACTAATTAAGAAATAAATTGTTCACAAGCTGTCTAAAAACTGTTTAGAAGCTCTTTTGATAAACAATTTTGATTCATAATGACAGATACTAAGAATATATAATAATATCATCCACTTTAACTAGTATATTGTTAAAATAAAACATTTTCATTTTTCATGTTCTTTCATCTTATGTAGGTTTAATAAATGTAATCTTAACTAGCTAGCCTTACATCCCATAACTATAGTTATAAGCTACAATAAAATGTCTAGAAAGAACAAAATATATGAATGTCAAAAACGATTTAAAACTAACTATAATTGGGAAAGTAATTGAAATCACTCCGGCGTAATACAGTAAAAAGAAAAAACACTGTGATTATCCCATTTTCTATCACCATAACAAATGTGTATACCCACACCTATATGACCAATTGTATCCTTTGTCCAAAAATGTCTGTGACTTTCACTTATAAATTTGTCACCGATAATTTAAATCCCATTAAGCAAACCACCCATTGCTAACCGTACCATAACCCCAGAGTAAAGTTGGTTACCTTCAATAAAGTCAGGTGATGGTGTAAGGGATTGCTAAAATACCTCGACGCAGGCGCAAAGGTTAAGGTAATGGAACAAATTCATGGAATATTATCCCTTCATAAAAAAGGTCATAAAAATATAATTGGGAAAGTATTTTTTTCTTTGCGAACCATTTGTAACTGTTACCATCAACACAAATAGTTATGATACGAAGGATTGCTAAAATACCTCGACGCAGGCGCAAAGGTTAAGGTAATGGAACAAATTCATAGAAATATTATCCCTTCATAAAAAAGGTCATAAAAATATAATTGGGAAAGTATTTTTTTCTTTGCGAACCATTTGTAACTGTTACCATCAACACAAATAGTTATGATACGAAGGATTGCTAAAATACCTCGACGCAGGCGCAAAGGTTAAGGTAATGGAACAAATTCATAGAAATATTATCCCTTCATAAAAAAGGTCATAAAAAATATAATTGGGAAAGTATTTTTTATTTGCGAACCATTTATAACTGTTACCAACAACACAAATAGTTGTGATGCAAAGGATTGCTGAAATACCTCGACGCAGGCGCAAAGGTCAAGGTAATCGAAAAAATTCATGGAATATTATCCCTTCATAAAAAAGGTCATAAAAATATAATTGGGAAAGTATTTTTTTATTTGCGAACCATTTATAACTGTTACCAACAACACAAATAGTTATGTTACAAAGGATTGCGAAAAGGTACACAGCGAAGGTGCAAAAGTAAACACAATCAATAAAAAATCCTTGGAAGATTGGAAAAAACAAAATTTTAAATTTAAGTGGTATAACAGTCTCAAAACTAACACAAGGGTTAGTCATAAATTTTTCGCCAGCACTAACAATATTTAAAGAGCTGTTCGCTGCTTGATAACCCAGGCAGAACACCAGAAGACACCACAGCAGAAGGATGAGCGAAATTCCTAGCGACATCACTGAAATGCGCGCTCGCCTGAGCGAGCAAAGGCGCGAGTGGGCCGCGAAAGGAGAGCCTTACCCGACGGAAGAATGGGCACGCCAACAGGCGGAAGCTCTGCAGGATGAAGCAGAGCAACAGTATTGGGAGGAACTCCCACTTATAGACGCGCTGAGGACCACTGCGTTCCAGCTCCGGAGGGTTCTCTCGAATCATCCGGTAAACGAGGATAAGTTGCTTGCGCTGGTAGATCGCCAGGAGCAAAACATGCTGAACTATGAAGCATGGATGGCGACCCACGACAGGATGAAGGAAGAGGCGGAATGGTATACCGCAGTGTACCAGGGCCTGTTCCGCAACCCATTGTTCCCGATCTTTCCCGTCACCAGGCGGAGGAGCATCCGCCCAGATATGGCCTTATTCCCGACCGAGGAGCGGAGACAGCAGGCGGCTGAGAGAGAGGCGGAGGAGCCACTCTTCCCGGGAGAAGGCACATTTCGGCGATTTTCGTTCTAAGGAAAATTAAGTAACTTAGCAAAAGAAAAAAAAAAAAAAAATAAATAAATAAATAAATAAATAAATAAATAAAATAATTATAAAAATAAGAAATATAATAAATAAAGAAATATATAATAAGTACAAAAAAAAAAAAAAAAAAAAATAAAGGAAACAGATATTACCTTGACCTTTGCACCTTCGCTGTGTACCTTTTCGCAATCCTTTGTAACATAACTATTTGTGTTGTTGGTAACAGTTATAAATGGTTCGCAAATAAAAAATACTTTCCCAATTATATTTTTTATGACCTTTTTTATGAAGGGATAATATTTCTATGAATTTGTTCCATTACCTTAACCTTTGCGCCTGCGTCGAGGTATTTTAGCAATCCTTCGTATCATAACTATTTGTGTTGATGGTAACAGTTACAAATGGTTCGCAAAGAAAAAAATACGTTCCCAATTATATTTTTATGACCTTTTTTATGAAGGGATAATATTTCTATGAATTTGTTCCATTACCTTAACCTTTGCGCCTGCGTCGAGGTATTTTAGCAATCCTTCGTATCATAACTATTTGTGTTGATGGTAACAGTTACAAATGGTTCGCAAAGAAAAAAATACTTTCCCAATTATATTTTTATGACCTTTTTTATGAAGGGATAATATTCCATGAATTTGTTCCATTACCTTAACCTTTGCGCCTGCGTCGAGGTATTTTAGCAATCCCTTACACCATCACCTGACTTTATTGAAGGTAACCAACTTTACTCTGGGGTTATGGTACGGTTAGCAATGGGTGGTTTGCTTAATGGGATTTAAATTATCGGTGACAAATTTATAAGTGAAAGTCACAGACATTTTTGGACAAAGGATACAATTGGTCATATAGGTGTGGGTATACACATTTGTTATGGTGATAGAAAATGGGTTAATCACAGTGTTTTTTCTTTTTACTGTATTACGCCGGAGTGATTTCAATTACTTTCCCAATTATAGTTAGTTTTAAATCGTTTTTGACATTCATATATTTTGTTCTTTCTAGACATTTTATTGTAGCTAATAACTATAGTTATGGGGTGTAAGGCTAGCTATTGTAGTTAAGGATACACTTATTATACCTACATAACATGAAAAAAGGAAATGTTTTATTTTAACAATATACTAGGTAAAGTGGATGATATTATTATATATTCTTTATATCTGTCATTATGAATCAAAATTATTTATCAAAAGAGCTTCTAAACAGTTTTTAGACAGCTTGTGAACAATTTATTTCTTAATTAGTTTTACAATCACAGGATACATCTTCCCCCAACATAATCGGATATGTTCCTCTAAGATTTATATATCAGTCCTAAAATATTTTGGCTTTGCGATCTTTCTCATGTACATAGCAAACACATTGAAAATCAGAGTGTAAGTTTTTACTTCACATCGAAGTAACAAAAGACTATAAAAGCTCGTAGACGTTAATAACAACTAGTAACCAGCTAATAATAATTAGTAAATATCAAGTAAACAGATACTAAACATATAGAAACCCGATACTAAACAACTTGTATACATCTACTAAACAACTTGTATACATCTACTAAACATATAAAACCAGATACTAAACAGCTAAAAACAACTTGTATACATCTAGTAAACAACTTGTATACATCTAGTAAACAACTTGTATACATCTACTAAACAACTTGTATACATCTACTAAACATATAGTAACCAGCTAATAAAAACTAGTAAGCAACTAATAGACATCTACCAAGCAGATAGTAACCATCTAATAATAGCTAGTAATCAAAGTCCAAGCAGCTCAACCGCCATCATGAATCACGAAAACGAGATGAGTATTGTAATAAAAGAGTTTATTAAACTTATTCAGAATCTTACACAATGATGCCTTACTCATACAAATAGTATACAATTAGAATAGAACTAGAAAACTAGAACTAGAAAAATAGTTGACAACAAAAACCGATATTACCAGGTCCCAACACCTCTATCATAAACTTGAATCAGAAATTAAATTGAAAGACGCTCCTATGCTAGCTAATGATGCTTTCGAAATATGATATAATATTATTATGGGTTGGAACAAATGAATGCTTTAAAAATAATCCAACATCTGAGAAAGATTACATTGTGAGACCTATTTTACATCTATCTATGGGAACCAAGCGAAAATCTGCGTTTGGAATAACCGGCATGTTTCTTACAGAGGGATTGAGTAAGAAAATTAATTATATACAAATATACATCAAATATAATTAATTATGAATTTAATGAAATATGTTTACAATAATTAAATATATAACAAAATATTGAATTATCCTACAAATTTTGCTTCTGACTGTAATTAAAACGACAGGTACAAATGAAGGGGAAGTATTTTATTCAATGTCCTTGGGTCTTGGGCATGTGACTTTGATGACGGTCAGGTAATGATAGTTCACTGAAAGTGTGTTTGGCTAACACATCTTAGAAACTTTAACTTGTGTTCTTTGATAATTCTTAATAAGAGACTATAGCATCTCATAATACTTGTTAACATTTAGTAACCATCTAAAACCAAGTACTTTACAGATACTATACAGATAGTAACCATCCAAAACCAAGTACTGTACAGGTACTATACAAAAAGTAACCATCCAAAAACAAGACTAAACAGAAAGTAACCATCAAAATACTGCTAGGTAACAACTAAATACAACGTGTTCAACGTGTCAAGTCCATGTCAATATGAGTACTACCCTAAAAAATTATATATCTCTGGATAATCTTCAAAGTCAATACCTATTAAATTCTGGATGGAGCAGTGGAGATGAAATTTCTACAGGACCCCACTTCATCTTTTCTGTACTAATCAAATTTTGTTGGGATTGGCTGAGGTTTATAAAAAAGTTTTGTTAAATTGTAAACACGAACTAGTGTTGATGCTAACTAAGAATTGTGGTGAATGAATGAACAAACCAGAAATGAAAAAACTTTTAAACTGAAAATTACGAAAAAAACCTGGAAAGTTCCCCATGTAACTCTGAGCTATTTTGCAAAAATTAAGATGTACGATGTTAATAAAAGTTGTGTAAACCTACCAATCGCATTCCAGAGTTGGGATTTATATGTTAACCCCAAATTGGGGTATGGGAATCAATAGAGCTGAAATGTGAAATTGTCGGTTAACCTTGAAAAAAACCAAGATTTGCCATAATTGGATTTACACTAAATGGAGAACTTATCACAAACAACTTATCAAACTTGAAAGTTCACATGAATTCTGAGTCATTTCCATAATAATCTGAATGTCGATTTTAGTAAGAATTAGTATGCTCACCTATATGAAATGTATACAAGATTTCAATCTAGTTACTATAATCGTGAATCAAAACCATTTTTGACCCCAAATGAATTTTAATTGAAGGTCCCTATTGTTGTGGTTGATCTTTCATATCAAAACGAATCAGTGAAAACTGGTCCTATTGATGTGAGAATTTCAATAGAACTGAAGACACCAAGTCATGAAAATACCCAAGCTTACTGTCTCCTTATACATGACCGCTTAGTTGAATATAACCCATTAAACGGACTAGTACAATGAGTTGTTTAACATTAGAAAAATGTTGAAAGATACTGTTTCGATTGATGTTCAAGGTTTCTTTGATAATAATAATAATTTTATTCTAAAGGAAATCGGAATCGTATTCGAAAAAGAACCAAACTTGAATAATAGTTTTTTAATAGAATCACCATATGATTTTACTTTGCTAAATACAAAATCTCGAAAGACTGCAATTTGGTTAACCAATACACATCACAAAATTTTTTGGAACGATGGAGAAAATAGATTTCCACAAACTCGAAAGTATCTAAGGACAATTACTAGCGGAAAACAAATTATTTGTAAAGGTGTGGAAAAGAAACGATTTCTACAGAAGTTTTTTGGGAGTCGTCAGCTCATTAATATCGAGGAAATGGTCTGTCCGTCATTAAACAGGTTTAAAGGAAACCGGTTTCCCTATTGTGAAACACACCTTAAGGGCGGGGTTTGTGCTCTTAACAATGCATACATTATTTTGACATTTTTTAAAAGTAGCTCCAAAACAATAAAATAATTTTTATACATCATTTTAAAGTTGAGACTAGATGTGTAAAGACCTACAAGAAAATAAAATTAACAAAATGAAATTTCATGAGGAAATTGACCAATTTATTGAACAATTTAAAGGACAGATAATTGGTCAGCATTTTCAATACCTTCTAAACACAAAAACTATGTTCATGAATCGAGGTGGACATGATCTCAAAACTACGAATTATGGTGAACACTTTACATTTTGTAATCCAGAAATGACGTCGGAAACGTGCGCCTGCTTCTTCTAAGCAAATCGCTTGAATCAAAGCAGAAAATTAATTTCTATATATAATAAAAATGTTCACAATACGAAAATAAATGAATAAATATATTATTATGCTACAAAATAAACTTATGACTTTTTATTTCGAGTTAAATTTACAGGTATGGAGAATGGAAAATATTTCCTTGACTGAGATTTGTCGGCTAGTTGTTGTGCGTTCGTGGTTTCAACCCCTACTATGGGAACGTATTAGAGCTAGAAGTCAGCCATGAGGTCGTTGGCGTGAGACCTATGATCTTGTCAATAAGCGTGCGCCTTCTGAGTTGTGCATGTGTCCCTTTTATTGCGGTCAGGAGGTCGCAAATACTTTGCTGCAGGTGGGAAATGAAAGATCTTGTCAATTTATACACACAATCATACTCAGGTAGCCAATAGGGGACAGTTTGGTAAAAAACATTTCGAGTTTGGGAAAAATCAAAGATTTTCATTTGTTGAATTTCGAGAATGCATATCTTTGGGTAAAAAGATGAAGATGAAAACCTATATAAAATTTCCTTATAATCTCTGTAACCATATTTAAAAGTGTAAGACGAGATTGATGACTTAGATAGACAACATGCATTCAGTTAAAATAAATAATTTTCTGAACGCATTTGACGGAGTTCTGTTCAATGCACACTATGTACGGCTCCAGTTCATACAATCAAAACTCTTTGAATGTGATGGAGGTAATATGAAAATATCTATTCATGGAAATCATATGAACACCTGCGTGTGGAGCAATAATGCAGCCACCGAGGGAGTTGATACTTGTGTTTGCCATCGAATTTCGGATTACAAAAAGGAAGCACTCAACATTATGAATATATACTATAATCTTGAAAAAAGAATGAAAAATATTAAATAACGTAAACAACACGTTCGCAATACCAAATTAAATGAATAAATGTATTATTATGCTACAAAGTACACTTCTGACTCTTTATTTCGAGTTAAATTTACAGGTATGGAGAATGGAAAATATTTCCTTGACTGAGATATGTCGGCTACTTGCGAGTTGTTGCGCGGTCGTGATTTCAACCCCTATTATGGGAACGTATTAGAGCTAGCAGTCAGCCGTGAGGTCGTTGGCGTGAGGCCCATGATCTTGTCAATGAGCGTGCGCCTTTAGGCTTGTGCATGTGTCCCTTTTATTGCGCTGGTCAATGAGCGTGCGCCTTCAGGCTTGTGCATGTGTCCCTTTTATTGCGGTCAGGTAATGGACAGGTGCGCATGTTCGGGTAGCTCTTGCTTGAATCCCTTTTATGACATGTTTATGACCCATTTGTGGAAAGGAGAGAATCTTAGAGAATTTACCAGTTAAACGTTCTGGGGCGGAAACAAAAATGTGTGTTTGAAAATATTTCACATCTGAGAATCATTAACTTGTGAGATTTATTTTATTGAGGTTCTTTTGATTTCTTAATTAGTTTTACAATCATAGAAAACATTATTCCCCAACATGATCGGACATGTTCCTCTAAGATAACCATCTTTGAATACTTTGGGTGTGCGACCTTTCACACGTGCACAGCAACACCTGTGATAATGAGGCAAAAGGGTACGTGATCACACCTTTCCCCAACATGATCGGATATGTTCCTGTAAGATAATAACCTTTGGATACTATGGTTGTGCGACCTTTCACACGTGCACCTTTCTCACCTGACTATTAATTGCACATAATGGGAAGGATACATGATCAATATTGTCACATGGGGATGTGGGGGCGATGGCGGGCAATTAAGTATACAATTTATAGACATGATCGTGACATTTTTATGAGTTCAAAGTCCATTAAAATCACTTAATTTATTGGATTATGCTAATTGTCCCAGAACCCGCATAGGTTAATGAGGGGGAGGGGGGGCTTGGGGCCATTAATATGCTAATTGTCCCAGAATCCGCGTTTCCATACTACTTAGGAGCTTTCGTAGGTTGTCAATTTCTGTGGTGAATTTTTCTGCAGTTTTACCTTTTTGGCTTATTTTTGCCATTTTGACTTTAACTACGTCGGATGTTTCTCCGACTATAGTATCGTGCAGTTTTTTAATTATATCTTCTATTGTGGTTTCGTTTTGGACTCTGTACAATGTCGATCCAATTATTTTGGATTTGATGACTTCTACAGCCAAAATCTCGAATGTACCTTTTGTAAAGTTAACAGACTTCAAAGCTGTTACGAATTTCTGAAGGTGTACTCTTTGCCCGTTAAACTCCGGGATGGCATATCGATATTTCTTTAATATATGCCGTTTGGGCTGCTGGATCTGCCATTATGTTTTCTTTTGTGTCTGGCACGCTTATATCTGATTCTATATCTTCTTCTTCTTCTGCTTCTGTTACTGTTATAACTGCAGGAATTGTTAGATCATGTAGATCTTTTTCTTTTATTTCGATTCCTTCGCTCGAATCGGAATCATCGTTTTCCGTTAGGTCTGTGTCTTGATCTATTGTCAAGGGTGTATTTAAAATTGTCGGTATCAATATATTTAAACTATACCTTTCTTTGACAGTTATTAGATTTGTTCGAAATTTTATCAATAACTTAGATAATTTTGACCAATTCGTTTTATTTATCGCTGCCCTATTTTCATGTACTAAAGTTCTTGCAGCATTGAAAGAATCTACAAGAATCTTTGCATGTTTATTAATAATGTCTTTATGTGTTGGCCTATTTTGGCTTATACATTTGTAAGACTTGTCAAATGTGTCCTTCAATTCTCGTATGTGGAGTGTAAATTGTTCTTATCCCATACTAAGGCCTTTTTTTTTGTATTAGTTGTGCGTAATTTTTAGGACATTTATATGTCTTAGTACTGGGTGTATGTCTACTTCCGAAAATACTTTACAGTTTCTTACTTTTGACAGTACTATTGCTTTTGAGTACCGCTGCAATGATAAGCGGGGAAAAATCTAGGTCGTACCTATTCAAAATCTGAAATTAATAGAGGCTCTGCTCTGTTTTTAAGTATGGCTAATACCCTATTCTCAAAGTTGGGTTCCCTATCAAGAGTAATTCTAATACACTCTATAGTGTTCATATTTTATATTTGTTTATATTTTTTTCTTATTTATTTATTTTCCCAATTATAGTTAGTTTTAAATCGTTTTTGACATTCATATATTTTGTTCTTTCTAGACATTTTATTGTAGCTAATAACTATAGTTATGGGGTGTAAGGCTAGCTATTGTAGTTAAGGATACACTTATTATACCTACATAACATGAAAAAAGGAAATGTTTTATTTTAACAATATACTAGGTAAAGTAAATGATATTATTATATATTCTTTATATCTGTCATTATGAATCAAAATTATTTATCAAAAGAGCTTCTAAACAGTTTTTAGACAGCTTGTGAACAATTTATTTCTTAATTAGTTTTACAATCACAGGATACATCTTCCCCCAACATAATCGGATATGTTCCTCTAAGATTTATATATCAGTCCTGAGATATTTTGGCTTTGCGATCTTTCTCATGTACATAGCAAACACATTGAAAATCAGAGTGTAAGTTTTTACTTCACATCGAAAGTCGTCTAGTGATCAAGAATTTTTGATCATTCTTAACAAAAGACTATAAAAGCTCGTAGACGTTAATAACAACTAGTAACCAGCTAATAATAATTAGTAAATATCAAATAAACAGATACTAAACATATAGAAACCCGATACTAAACAACTTGTATACATCTACTAAACAACTTGTATACATCTACTAAACATATAAAACCAGATACTAAACAGCTAAAAACAACTTGTATACATCTAGTAAACAACTTGTATACATCTAGTAAACAACTTGTATACATCTACTAAACAACTTGTATACATCTACTAAACATATAGTAACCAGCTAATAAAAACTAGTAAGCAACTAATAGACATCTACCAAGCAGATAGTAACCATCTAATAATAGCTAGTAATCAAAGTCCAAGCAGCTCAACCGCCATCATGAATCACGAAAACGAGATGAGTATTGTAATAAAAGAGTTTATTAAACTTATTCAGAATCTTACACAATGATGCCTTACTCATACAAATAGTATACAATTAGAATAGAACTAGAAAACTAGAACTAGAAAAATAGTTGACAACAAAAACCGATATTACCAGGTCCCAACACCTCTATCATAAACTTGAATCAGAAATTAAATTGAAAGACGCTCCTATGCTAGCTAATGATGCTTTCGAAATATGATATAATATTATTATGGGTTGGAACAAATGAATGCTTTAAAAATAATCCAACATCTGAGAAAGATTACATTGTGAGACCTATTTTACATCTATCTATGGGAACCAAGCGAAAATCTGCGTTTGGAATAACCGGCATGTTTCTTACAGAGGGATTGAGTAAGAAAATTAATTATATACAAATATACATCAAATATAATTAATTATGAATTTAATGAAATATGTTTACAATAATTAAATATATAACAAAATATTGAATTATCCTACAAATTTTGCTTCTGACTGTAATTAAAACGACAGGTACAAATGAAGGGGAAGTATTTTATTCAATGTCCTTGGGTCTTGGGCATGTGACTTTGATGACGGTCAGGTAATGATAGTTCACTGAAAGTGTGTTTGGCTAACACATCTTAGAAACTTTAACTTGTGTTCTTTGATAATTCTTAATAAGAGACTATAGCATCTCATAATACTTGTTAACATTTAGTAACCATCTAAAACCAAGTACTTTACAGATACTATACAGATAGTAACCATCCAAAACCAAGTACTGTACAGGTACTATACAAAAAGTAACCATCCAAAAACAAGACTAAACAGAAAGTAACCATCAAAATACTGCTAGGTAACAACTAAATACAACGTGTTCAACGTGTCAAGTCCATGTCAATATGAGTACTACCCTAAAAAATTATATATCTCTGGATAATCTTCAAAGTCAATACCTATTAAATTCTGGATGGAGCAGTGGAGATGAAATTTCTACAGGACCCCACTTCATCTTTTCTGTACCAATCAAATTTTGTTGGGATTGGCTGAGGTTTATAAAAAAGTTTTGTTAAATTGTAAACACGAACTAGTGTTGATGCTAACTAAGAATTGTGGTGAATGAATGAACAAACCAGAAATGAAAAAACTTTTAAACTGAAAATTACGAAAAAAACCTGGAAAGTTCCCCATGTAACTCTGAGCTATTTTGCAAAAATTAAGATGTACGATGTTAATAAAAGTTGTGTAAACCTACCAATCGCATTCCAGAGTTGGGATTTATATGTTAACCCCAAATTGGGGTATGGGAATCAATAGAGCTGAAATGTGAAATTGTCGGTTAACCTTGAAAAAAACCAAGATTTGCCATAATTGGATTTACACTAAATGGAGAACTTATCACAAACAACTTATCAAACTTGAAAGTTCACATGAATTCTGAGTCATTTCCATAATAATCTGAATGTCGATTTTAGTAAGAATTAGTATGCTCACCTATATGAAATGTATACAAGATTTCAATCTAGTTACTATAATCGTGAATCAAAACCATTTTTGACCCCAAATGAATTTTAATTGAAGGTCCCTATTGTTGTGGTTGATCTTTCATATCAAAACGAATCAGTGAAAACTGGTCCTATTGATGTGAGAATTTCAATAGAACTGAAGACACCAAGTCATGAAAATACCCAAGCTTACTGTCTCCTTATACATGACCGCTTAGTTGAATATAACCCATTAAACGGACTAGTACAATGAGTTGTTTAACATTAGAAAAATGTTGAAAGATACTGTTTCGATTGATGTTCAAGGTTTCTTTGATAATAATAATAATTTTATTCTAAAGGAAATCGGAATCGTATTCGAAAAAGAACCAAACTTGAATAATAGTTTTTTAATAGAATCACCATATGATTTTACTTTGCTAAATACAAAATCTCGAAAGACTGCAATTTGGTTAACCAATACACATCACAAAATTTTTTGGAACGATGGAGAAAATAGTTTTCCACAAACTCGAAAGTATCTAAGGACAATTACTAGCGGAAAACAAATTATTTGTAAAGGTGTGGAAAAGAAACGATTTCTACAGAAGTTTTTTGGGAGTCGTCAGCTCATTAATATCGAGGAAATGGTCTGTCCGTCATTAAACAGGTTTAAAGGAAACCGGTTTCCCTATTGTGAAACACACCTTAAGGGCGGGGTTTGTGCTCTTAACAATGCATACATTATTTTGACATTTTTTAAAAGTAGCTCCAAAACAATAAAATAATTTTTATACATCATTTTAAAGTTGAGACTAGATGTGTAAAGACCTACAAGAAAATAAAATTAACAAAATGAAATTTCATGAGGAAATTGACCAATTTATTGAACAATTTAAAGGACAGATAATTGGTCAGCATTTTCAATACCTTCTAAACACAAAAACTATGTTCATGAATCGAGGTGGACATGATCTCAAAACTACGAATTATGGTGAACACTTTACATTTTGTAATCCAGAAATGACGTCGGAAACGTGCGCCTGCTTCTTCTATGCAAATCGCTTGAATCAAAGCAGAAAATTAATTTCTATATATAATAAAAATGTTCACAATACGAAAATAAATGAATAAATATATTATTATGCTACAAAATAAACTTCTGACTTTTTATTTCGAGTTAAATTTACAGGTATGGAGAATGGAAAATATTTCCTTGACTGAGATTTGTCGGCTAGTTGTTGTGCGTTCGTGGTTTCAACCCCTATTATGGGAACGTATTAGAGCTAGAAGTCAGCCATGAGGTCGTTGGCGTGAGACCTATGATCTTGTCAATAAGCGTGCGCCTTCTGAGTTGTGCATGTGTCCCTTTTATTGCGGTCAGGAGGTCGCAAATACTTTGCTGCAGGTGGGAAATGAAAGATCTTGTCAATTTATACACACAATCATACTCAGGTAGCCAATAGGGGACAGTTTGGTAAAAAACATTTCGAGTTTGGGAAAAATCAAAGATTTTCATTTGTTGAATTTCGAGAATGCATATCTTTGGGTAATAAGATGAAGATGAAAACCTATATAAAATTTCCTTATAATCTCTGTAACCATATTTAAAAGTGTAAGACGAGATTGATGACTTAGATAGACAACATGCATTCAGTTAAAATAAATAATTTTCTGAACGCATTTGACGGAGTTCTGTTCAATGCACACTATGTACGGCTCCAGTTCATACAATCAAAACTCTTTGAATGTGATGGAGGTAATATGAAAATATCTATTCATGGAAATCATATGAACACCTGCGTGTGGAGCAATAATGCAGCCACCGAGGGAGTTGATACTTGTGTATGCCATCGAATTTCGGATTACAAAAAGGAAGCACTCAACATTATGAATATATACTATAATCTTGAAAAAAGAATGAAAAATATTAAATAACGTAAACAACACGTTCGCAATACCAAATTAAATGAATAAATGTATTATTATGCTACAAAGTACACTTCTGACTCTTTATTTCGAGTTAAATTTACAGGTATGGAGAATGGAAAATATTTCCTTGACTGAGATATGTCGGCTACTTGCGAGTTGTTGCGCGGTCGTGATTTCAACCCCTATTATGGGAACGTATTAGAGCTAGCAGTCAGCCGTGAGGTCGTTGGCGTGAGGCCCATGATCTTGTCAATGAGCGTGCGCCTTTAGGCTTGTGCATGTGTCCCTTTTATTGCGCTGGTCAATGAGCGTGCGCCTTCAGGCTTGTGCATGTGTCCCTTTTATTGCGGTCAGGTAATGGACAGGTGCGCATGTTCGGGTAGCTCTTGCTTGAATCCCTTTTATGACATGTTTATGACCCATTTGTGGAAAGGAGAGAATCTTAGAGAATTTACCAGTTAAACGTTCTGGGGCGGAAACAAAAATGTGTGTTTGAAAATATTTCACATCTGAGAATCATTAACTTGTGAGATTTATTTTATTGAGGTTCTTTTGATTTCTTAATTAGTTTTACAATCATAGAAAACATTATTCCCCAACATGATCGGACATGTTCCTCTAAGATAACCATCTTTGAATACTTTGGGTGTGCGACCTTTCACACGTGCACAGCAACACCTGTGATAATGAGGCAAAAGGGTACGTGATCACACCTTTCCCCAACATGATCGGATATGTTCCTGTAAGATAATAACCTTTGGATACTATGGTTGTGCGACCTTTCACACGTGCACCTTTCTCACCTGACTATTAATTGCACATAATGGGAAGGATACATGATCAATATTGTCACATGGGGATGTGGGGGCGATGGGGGGCAATTAAGTATACAATTTATAGACATGATCGTGACATTTTTATGAGTTCAAAGTCCATTAAAATCACTTAATTTATTGGATTATGCTAATTGTCCCAGAACCCGCATAGGTTAATGAGGGGGAGGGGGGGCTTGGGGCCATTAATATGCTAATTGTCCCAGAATCCGCGTTTCCATACTACTTAGGAGCTTTCGTAGGTTGTCAATTTCTGTGGTGAATTTTTCTGCAGTTTTACCTTTTTGGCTTATTTTTGCCATTTTGACTTTAACTACGTCGGATGTTTCTCCGACTATAGTATCGTGCAGTTTTTTAATTATATCTTCTATTGTGGTTTCGTTTTGGACTCTGTACAATGTCGATCCAATTATTTTGGATTTGATGACTTCTACAGCTAAAATCTCGAATGTACCTTTTGTAAGATTAACAGACTTCAAAGCTGTTACGAATTTCTGAAGGTGTACTCTTTGCCCGTTAAACTCCGGGATGGCATATCGATATTTCTTTAATATATGCCGTTTGGGCTGCTGGATCTGCCATTATGTTTTCTTTTGTGTCTGGCACGCTTATATCTGATTCTATATCTTCTTCTTCTTCTGCTTCTGTTACTGTTATAACTGCAGGAATTGTTAGATCATGTAGATCTTTTTCTTTTATTTCGATTCCTTCGCTCGAATCGGAATCATCGTTTTCCGTTAGGTCTGTGTCTTGATCTATTGTCAAGGGTGTATTTAAAATTGTCGGTATCAATATATTTAAACTATACCTTTCTTTGACAGTTATTAGATTTGTTCGAAATTTTATCAATAACTTAGATAATTTTGACCAATTCGTTTTATTTATCGCTGCCCTATTTTCATGTACTAAAGTTCTTGCAGCATTGAAAGAATCTACAAGAATCTTTGCATGTTTATTAATAATGTCTTTATGTGTTGGCCTATTTTGGCTTATACATTTGTAAGACTTGTCAAATGTGTCCTTCAATTCTCGTATGTGGAGTGTAAATTGTTCTTATCCCATACTAAGGCCTTTTTTTTTTGTATTAGTTGTGCGTAATTTTTAGGACATTTATATGTCTTAGTACTGGGTGTATGTCTACTTCCGAAAATACTTTACAGTTTCTTACTTTTGACAGTACTATTGCTTTTGAGTACCGCTGCAATGATAAGCGGGGAAAAATCTAGGTCGTACCTATTCAAAATCTGAAATTAATAGAGGCTCTGCTCTGTTTTTAAGTATGGCTAATACCCTATTCTCAAAGTTGGGTTCCCTATCAAGAGTAATTCTAATACACTCTATAGTGTTCATATTTTATATTTGTTTATATTTTTTTCTTATTTATTTATTTAATTTCATTGTACTTTAGATAAGATTGTTGGATAAAATAATATCTATATTCAATATATCAATATATGGACATACATATTTATATTAAATGGTTTGCTCTTTTGTTTTTATTTTATTTTGAACATCATTTTATAATTATTGTTGGCGCTTTATGTATTTTATATTTTGTCCAGATCATTAGCCTGTCTTTTTTTTATGGCTCTTTTTGATATACATTTATTATGAAACATATACGCCTTGTACAAAATAAATGCGCTCATAATAAAGACAATGATTGATAATAAAATGTTCGTTAAATCTGTATTAATATTTTTGGACTCGATTTTATTTATGATGTTTGCTGTGGAGTCCACTTCTTTTACGTCTACTAAACCCATTTTGGGTGTTTTTCTGTGAGCTGCTATAGCTATAGAAGTGTGGTTTATTTTATAATTTATTTGCCATTTAGTTTGGCTCATGTAGTTAAAAATTTGCCTTATTGGGCCGTGAATTTTTTTTTTTATAATTTGATAAAAATTTATTTTTAACGATGGGAAAGCCTGCCTAGTTTTTGTATGGTTTTCAGGCCACACGCTAATTGGGCAACTTTAATGTCGCTCAATTTTACATTAGTTTTTTATATAATATAAAAAAAATATGCATGAAAAAAATTATGCAACGCAGTGCATGGTACAAAAAATATGCGCTCTATGAAGCGCTGTCGGCTCACTTCTCCTTGGTCTTGCTTGGTTAGCAAAACGTGGCCGGTGCTGGCTGCACAGGCTGGACTTCCTCGACGGTCTTCTTTGTTGGGGCACCGGTGCTGGCTGCACAGGTGTACTCCCAATGGGGCGAGCACAGTGGTCCCTCGCAGTCGTTTGGGCACTTCTTTGTAAATCTTGGTATTTCCTTCTTCTGTGGTGAAGGTAATTTTACATTAGTTTTAGCGAGACTTTTAATTGCAGGGTAGGTGTGTGTGTGTGTGGCTGGGGCTTGATTTTTTCTTTCACTTATTAAAGTTTTTATATTTTCGAGTTCGGCATGTAATTTCACCGCACCGTTCCAATTTAATATACTTCCGCTATTTAGTAGCTTCAGTAATTCAGCCCTTCTGGCTTTTAGTCTTTTTACCACACCACTGCGTTTAGCACACATCACACTCTACTTACTGCGATATTATTTTTTTTTGTCTGCTGCTAATGAAATAGTCATCAATTTCCTGTCCTGCATTTGTTCCTTTTTAGGTCCTCCAGGACCAGCGTCACGGTGAAATGAAATCGTCTTCAATTTCCTGTCCTGCAGCTTTTCCTTCCTAGGTCCTCCAGGACCATAGTCACGGTCGCCATGTAATAGTTTACTTCGTGTAGGTTTTTTGTTAATCCCAAAAGTATAAGTCCGGTTTGGTTTGGATTTTATATCGTTTACTTAAAGATCTTATTTGGTTGCATTAGGAGCAGAGCAGCCGTTGTTGCCGCTCTGAGCTCAAAAGAGTTTCTTGTCAAACTTAATTTACTTAGGAGCTAAGGAGGTCTAAGTCTCGTAGCGGCGCTGCCAACAGCGGCAGCGGAGAGACGGCCTATATATTCTTAAGTATATAGCTATGCTCACTTAGTCTGGAGCCCGGAGGTATATGCATGTACTTGAGTTTGGCTGAGCGACCGGCATGCAACAGAATGCTGACACTTGCACTTTCTGTGTACGCCGCCGATCGACTCCTGTTTCGGCCACTTAGGTTTTTTGACCCTGCCTTTCTTTATGTAAACACTGCAACAAAGTGTTACAGTGTGCTTGCTTCAAGTACTCTTGGTACAGTAGATATTCAATATAAGTGCATACTACAATAGTGAAAAAAATCAGAGTTTCTTTAAGCATATTTCTATCCCTCTCGCACTCACTTAAGCTGAGTAACGGGTACTTAATAGTCGAGGCTATCGACTATAGCGTTTTATCTTATTTTTTATTTTGAAACTTTCCGCTTCAGCGACCGAATTCCGCTGCAGCGTCTTTTTTATCCATAAGAAATATGTTCTTGTCTAATCTGAATAGACAATGTTCGGGTCACTCCGCGGGACGAGGGGGTATGAACGCTCATCGCGGGCACGGGGACGCTGTGTATGACAGTACGATCGCGTCGCGACACGGTTAACAACGGGTATCACGGTGCCGGACCACAGGCGATATAGGACTGTGCGGGGAGTGAGTTAACGAATGTTCGAGTAACCGGTGGTAGACAGAGTGTTGGGGTCACGCCGCAGGACAAGGGGGGTACTGAACACTTGTAGCTCGCACAGGGACACTAGATAGGACAGGACGATCGCGTCACAGGTAACTATAGTTAGTACAGTGCCGGACCACAAGCGATATAAGAACTGTGCTAGGATGGGTTGACGAGAGTCAACTGATGATGGAAATAATGAGTCAAGTGTGGTATAGGTTTGTAACTGACTTTATTGAGCTGTTGATCAGGGCTTAAATACTATTTTGACCCGGAAATTGGGTGTATAAATTATCTACTCTGTAGCGCATCTGCGTTGGGGCTGCACCTGTACTTGGGTCGACCTAGTTTGGCCTCGGGTTCGTTGACTGGTCGTCTAGGCTGCAATGTCAGCAGTATGCCGCCTGTTTGGCTGTTCCGCTGAGTCTTGACCGACTGTCCCAAACTTGCAGCGTCGGCACTATATTGTGCTGCTGCTGTGCGCCTGGTCGCTGTTGCATTGATCGTATGTTTTGCGCGCTGATAACGTACAACTCCGTCGTGTTGGGAGTTAAGTGCTTTTGCCCGTGCTGCGGAACCTTGCTAGACCGAGCCGAGTAACCTTGGCTACGAACGCGCTGATGTGTCATCCTGGGACGATAATTCAGATTCCGGTGTTAAATGCGATGTTGAATCTGCCTTTATCTGTACTTAATACTTAATAAAATTGCTTAGTTTACCATTAATTATATGTATAAATTTTTGCTGAGGTTTCGTTAATCATTTATAAAACTGCAGTGTTCTGTGCTTCGGGTCTCAGTTTGTCGCAATGGTGCTTGCTGGTCACTATGAAATCGTTCTGGACCTTGACTGTTGGTCTTTACTGGATAATATCCCAGGATTTTATGTACGTCTTTAAAACCATACTCCGTGTGGTCCTATTATAGATGGCCTCCGTTATCCTCCAAATCGGCCTGTGACGGTCCACGAGGGCTTCTTCATCCTGCTTTCACGATCATTTCGCTGTTGTTCGTTTGGCTGGGCTTGCTGTTACCTTGCGTGGTCCTTTAGTGCCGAACGCCGATCCCCTGGAGATATATTGTGATTCCAATAGTGATTTGGGCCACAAGTAATAACCACGGCCTCCTATTTTTTTATGTATATACCTTATTACCAAATATATTCTTAAATATCAACGATTTAGTTTTTTTCATTCTGTGGTTATCAGCGTTTTCACCCGACTCATAGGTATTGGAGAAGTGACACTCTGTTCCGCGGCGTTCTCTTGGTGAAACATTCTTGTACTCTTAACCTTTCTGATAAGTACAAAAACTGAAGCTAGCAACAATAATGTTACGAGGCCTGTTGCAACGGAGATTGTATTACGTAGTTCCCCTGCGTATTCGATGACGTCTCTAGATCCCCTCTTTCTAGCTGTTCTTGTAGTTGATGGACTTCCTCCTGTAGGTGATTTAGGTTACCCGTTGTCCTGCTATGCATGGTCGTGTCAAGACGACTCTTCTGCATTGGTCTCTTGAACGGATGTGTAACAATTGTCGCCGGTTTTTTCTCTATCGTTGACCTTAAAGCGTAACGTAATTATTGAACTCCTTGCAATGCAGTCCGCATTCATTGTCATGATTCCACTATTATGGACTTGTGCGTTTCCTCGTTCGTGCCCACAGACATAGGTTAGAGTTATCTCTTGCGTTGTAGTGAAAATCCCAGATTGTTTTTTTGTTCAGCTTGAATGGCTTCCAGAAAGCATTGGAATTGCTCATGCGCTGGACCTAACGTAGTTTTTTTTACATTGCACAGTATTGGACCTTTTGACATTTTCGTGCAGTGTTTCAGCTCCTCCACGGTTAGTGCGAAATGTCGATCTCGATGATAACAGATTCTAGATTCTTGGTCTCCGTCTCCTTTGCGATTATATGATCTTGGGTAACGACTGGAATTGGTATCAACTGATATACGTCGTACTCCTCTTCATCAACTAATGATATTTTAGTATGGAATTCAAGGGTATCGTCCAATTCCTGGACTTCTGAGACCATCACCTGAAAGATATCATGCAGAGTATCATGTGTAACAGGAAGTCTCCTCCCTGTATGTGGCCTGTATGTTTGTAAGCTCCTTTCGTAGCTGACTTACGGAGATTAATGCTGGGCTGACTATAGCCCTTTTTAGTCCGTTTATAATGTTGATGACGTCTGTCTGTGTCCTCTTAATGTTCCCTGCTATTAACGTTAGCTTTGATGACACTTGTGCCATGTTCCCAGTCCTTATGGTATTTTAGACGTCTGTGACGTGTGTTTCCATGTGCCCTGCGTTCCATTTCATCATTACTGGTTCGCATCACGTTTATCGTGCTATCTAAAATCAAAGTCTGATTTTTGAGCAGATGCGTGTTGTACAATTCCTTTCTTGGACTCTGCGGATGACGTCCTCCAAATAGTCCAAATGCAGCGATTTCCTGCGCTAATAACCGTGGATCAAAATATGATATGATTGTCCATTCTGCTGAAATCAGAGCTATTCTATTTCTTAATACTACATATGTTATTCGGTAATGTAACCACCTTTACTAGAGGCTCTGCCATGATCGGGACGGCTTGGGTGGTGTTGGCAACGGCCAGCAACACTATGAATTGGAACATAATCTTGGAGACCTTCTGACATTTTTCTTCATATCTTTGGGTACCCCTTGAGTGTCTAGTGGTAAGATCGCCAGACGATGAATTCCGGATGTTGACGAGTCGGATTGCCCCGTCCTTTCCTGCGAGTACCGTTACTATTCTCCCTAGTGACCACTGCAGCGGTGTCATATTGTCCTTTTTGATCACCACAAGGTCTTCTATGGCAACTGTCTTCTGTTTCCTTGTCCATTTTGCTCGGTTCTGTAATTCCTGGAAGTACTCGTGGCTCCATATTTTCCAAAAATCCTCTCTGACCTTGTCTACCTGTTTCCATCTTGTTACTAGACCAGGTCTTACCTCCTTGTTATGAATATCGGGAGATGCGGTTAGTGGTCCTCCGATCAAGAAGTGTCCGGGAGTCAATGTAGAAAGATCGCGTGGGCTGGAAGAAATGGGAGTGAGAGATCGTGTGTTTAATAGTGCCTCTATGTCGATGACAACTATTTCTAACTCTTCATATGTCAAATCTGCCGTTGACCGTGCAGATTAACAAATGTTTTGCTGATTTTACTACCGCCTCCCACAGCCCTCCAAAATGATGTGCCCGTGGTGGAATGAAATGGAACTCCGTTCCTAGCTGCGAGCATGTTTTCTTAAGTGTATCCCGAGCCTCATCCGAATAAATCATAGTTTTAAAATCTCGCAACTCGTTTTTCGCCCCCACAAAATTTGTGGATTTGTCACAATAGATGCTCCTTGCGACTCCTCTCGGTCAATTAAAACTTTTAAGTGCTGCCAAAAACGCTTGAGTGGTTAGATCCGCTACAACTTCGAAATGTACCGCCTTGGTGGCAAAACAAAAAAAGATGGCTAAATAGACCTCATGAGGTTTCTTGCCTCGGGTTTTTTAATGCACTTGGAATGGTCCGCAACAATCCACCCCACTTATGTTAAACGGTCTTGTAATGTGTACCCGATCTGTTGGCAGCGGACTCATGATCTGATATAACAACCTTGGCCGAGCTCGGCAGCAGGTGATGCAACGTCGTACTGTTGTTCATGCGAGTTGTTTCCCTTGATCGTCTAGAATTGTTGTCGAGTGTTTGCTAATTGTGCCTGAGGACCACAATGCTTAAACTGCCGATGCTTATTCTCAAATATGAGCCGCGTTACTTCATGAGCTGCTGGTAGCAACATAGGATGTTTTTCATCGAATGCTAGACTTGAATTTTGTAGTCGTCCACCCACTCGCAGCACCTTGGTATTGTCCGGAAACGGGTCTAACGACCGGTAAGGATCTGACACTGCCACACAACCGTTCTTCTGCAATTGAGTTATAGTAGGCTGGAATGCTATTCCTTGTATCTGTCGTACTATTCGTTGTACCTCCTTTGCTCGTTGTTCCGGCGTTATTGGTCCTGATTCTCACTAAGCGTCTGGTCGACAATTGTTTCCAAACTGTAAAATCCAGGCTGTTATTCCTACCAACGTGTCAAACGACCCATGTTCTGGATCCTTCTTGCTCAGCACGTGCTTAGTTTGTTGTTTCCAGGCTTAATGGTTTGTTGTCAAAAATGGCGGGCCATTAAACCACAACTCCTTTCGTTTAAGCAGTGTTGCTTAACACCCTCTTGACGCAAGGTCTGCTGGGTTATCTTCCGATGATACATGCGCCTATTGCTACGGATTTGTTAGTTCGTGAATCCGAGCAAATCGGTTTGCCACGAACGTGAGAATCGATGATGCTGTTGCGTTTATCCATGCTTAAACTATTGTCGAGTCCGTCCAATATTGGACGTTATCGATCCTTATCCTTAGATCCCCTTGGATCCTTTCTTCTAGCTCGGCTCCTAGTAAAGCTGCACATAATTTTAGTCTGGGAAATGAATCTTTTGCTAAGGGTGCCACTCGCAATTTTGCGCTCAGCAGGCTACTTACTATTGTGCCGGTGGATGTGACTGTACGACTGTTCGTATGGTGTCGCGCGTCCTTAGAGTTTATCTTCCTTAGGATTTTAGACTATCCGTAGTGTTTTTATCGTTTCATCCGGGAACTTGATGAAATCAGGGTCCAACGCCTGGTCGCCTTTTGGAATATCCTTAAGCAAGTCGGGGTGGTTTTGCCGACCCTAGAATTGCGCAAATCTGATATCGTTGCCTTATTGCCTCCACCAGCGTGTCGGCTCCGGATAAACAATCATCGACATAGAAGTTTTGTTGAATGGCGTGTGCGCCTAGCAGCTGGCTTGCCGGCGCTACCTGTGCCAAATGTTGTAAACATTTTGTTGCTAAGTAAGGCGCACCGTGTTTAATTAAAAATACCGCATTTTCTCTAGTGGGTTTCTTCGGCATAGTAAGAGTTGATAGCCCTTGTCTTCAGGATGAACCCAGATCTGTCGATACATTTTCTCCACGTCTGCTGTGAACACGAACCGATGAGTTCGGAACCGTAATAAAATTGATAGCAGATCACTCTGAACTGTCGGCTCTACCCTTAGGATGTTGTCCAGGCTTTTTCTTGTGGAGCTAGGAGCCGATGCGTCGAAGACCACTCTCAATTTTGTGGTGGAGCTGTATGGTTTTAGGACGCAATGGTGGGGAATGAAATAATGATTCCTTGGTACACTGCAAAGCTGTACTTGCGTCATGTGATTCAACTGCTCATATTCATCCATAAAGTTCACGTATCCTTCTAGCTTTGCCGGATCCCGTTATAATCTACGTTCTGGGCTGGAAAACCTCCGTTGAGCCAACGTTAATGTTGTTCCCAGTACCCTTGGATTTTCGTTGAACTGGGCAGAATTTGACGTTTGATAAAAAATGTTCTTCACGAGACTTTGCCTGTCATTGCAGGTACTTCGGTGTTAAACGTATCTAGCTTCCAACATTTTTCGGGTCTTATCAATCTTGAGTATACCTCAGCTCCCAGAAGTATGTCTATGCGTCCGGGCGTCCGCCAACGACGACAGAAGCACACGTGCCCGTGACGAGGATCCCTGCGCTTGTTGTCCAACTCCGTGAATACTTAGCGATGTACTGGTGGTGGAGAGAGCAAGTTGATCTGCCGTTCTTCTAGACATGAGATTCAGCTGAAAGCCAAGGTTGATGATTGTGCGACAATTTTCTCGTTGTGCGTTTTGTCCTTGTACGTACTTATTCGGCTGTTGTTCGAAGGCCAACGCAGACACCTTGTTGATTATTGGAGTTTGCTGATTTGGCTCTGAGGCATCTATCGCTTGCAATGGTTGACCTTGGGTAGCGATGGCAACAACCGGCACCGTAGATTCTGGATGCTTGTGCAACATGGAATGATGCCGTTGACGGCAAAAAACGACAAGTTAGTGAAGAAGAGAAACTGCGTGTCTTATGGAAGGTTGACAGGCAGTTGGCGCAGCCTGCAAACTTCGTTATTGCCTGTCGACGGTTATTCGGATCCATTCTTCAAAACATGTTGCAGTGAGCCCGTGTAGCGAATTTTACAATTGCTGTCTCGTGATCCCAATGGTTTTGTATGTCCCATGGGTTGAGCATCCAATGTTTCCAACATACCGGAGCGCCGTTCTAAAAAGGCTAAAACACTTTCCAGCAACGGGACTTCTGTTGGTGAGTTGGCTGAATCCTCGAGAGCGGCTAACGTATACTGGTCCAGTTTTCGACGCACTAAAAACCCTATAATTGGATCCCAGCTATTTGTGCAGATTTTCAGGTTTTTTAAAGTACTCATTGCTATGGCGGCGAGTACTAGTATCTTTCCGTTCTGGTACCTGGCCTTCAATCGCAACCAGGTGTCGTCATAGCCACCCTGTGAGAAAGCTGTGTCTGTCAAAACTTTCCTTTCTTCACCACGAAGCGAACTCTGTAGAATATGTAGTTTTTGACTGGCCGAATATGATTTATTATGTACCAAATCCACAAAGAGATCATGGAACCGTGGCTAGTCTAGATACTCGCCGTTGAACTCCGGAATGCTAATTGGCGGAAGTGCCAAGTTTAGGCTCATTAGCGCGTCGTTTTCTCGAAGCAGGTTCATTTCGTATGATGTGTGGAATTGGGCTAGCTCTGCTTCTGCCAGAGCTGCGGCCCCAGGTGTGCTATCCAATTCGTCGTGGGCTTGCCTCAGTAACGCCCAATGGAGATCCAGGTGCCTTTCTAGGGGTGGGGTGACGGTTGGGGCGTTAGAGGATAATGTTAATGATGATTCCAATTCGTTGCATCTTCTCTGCAACTGTCGGATCACCCTGTCAATTGCGGAGTCTCCTTTGACTTTATCTCCTGTTGTGATCTTGATGTTGGCCGAAGTTCGTCCGGGGGCCTTCGGTAGCCCGCTTCCAGTCGTTATGTTGTCTAGAAAGATTTTCTGATATTTCTCGACCAGATCCTTAATTGCCACTAGTCGTGAAGAGTACTCACTTCCAGTGGGTAATGCCGCTTGCTGGACCTCTTGATCCAGATCACAAAATTGTTGCCAGAGCTCCCTAAGTTGTTCTAATCTACCGGCATAATAGCCTTCTCGGAGGCGTCGGTATTCAGAGTCCTTGCCATAATTCTTAATGAGCTGTTGGATTTTGCGCTCAGCAGGCTACTTACTATTGTGCCGGTGGATGTGACTGTACGAAGATACGCAGCCGTTCCATAAGCGACTTCTAACACGTCAGAAAATATGTGCAGCTGAATAGCTGTTGGTTCTGCCGATAAAAGCGGACATCTGGCGAGCTCAATGGTGGCCAACATCTGACTAGCATTTCGAAAGGCCTGCCAATAAGATGTGTCTTCCTTGTCCAATTCAGTATCCCAGCCTAACGATTTTTGCCATAGTCGCTGCATAAATATTTTCGCTGTTGTAGTTTTAGGGCAAAGTAGCCCCAGTGTGAACAGCGCCTAATATAGTACATACCAAACCTTCAATATTAGTGTAGAATAAGTCCTTTTTTATAATGTTACCAGACTCTACAAATGTAAGGTAGTCGAGACAGAGTCGTACTCAAGAGCAGAACGTGCGCAGAACACTTATAGTTATAATTTCTATATGTAACCTTATATCCTAAAATAAACCTACACCACTCGAAAAGCTACCCTTCTCAGTTCAGAAGTGGGATCAGTGTGGTTGGATATGTGTGAAGCGGAGGAGTTGTGCCAAGAACTCTAAGGAAAGCAGCAAGAATCGTCGGCGTGGAAAGTTTGCAATGGGATGTGTTCACAGGTCCATGTGACAGCTAAAATTGCAAATTACGGATGTGTTCCAGTTTTACGTGGCAGGCGGATTCAAGGAAAGCAGATCGGGAATCTTAGTGAACCCGTGAAGTCAAGCACATCAGTTAGATCAGGATTCTTAGTGAGCCTGTGGCCGCAGAAGTCTCAAGAGCAGCAGAAGTCTCAAGAGAAGCCAAAGCACATACACACAAAGCGGTTGTGAGTATTGGTGAATTTTACAAGTCGATGCAAGTCAGAATTTTCTAGAAGCCGGAGCACATACATGCATACAAGGAGTTTGTGTGTATTGGTCAAGGGAGAAAGCAGATGCAGAACTTTGTGAGGTACATATAGTTGTCTCGCTCGCAAAGAGGACTGCCAACCTAGTCGCTAAAGCAACATTAATATGCCAAAGATAGCAGATCTTAAAGGCGACGTGTTAAGATTCCTGCTGAGATCTAGAAACGTGTCAGTTTCGGGCACCAGAGCCGAATTGGTTCAAAGATTAATAGCGTTTGAACAATCGGAGGACGTAGAACTGCCAGCAGCAGTGGGTATCAACATGCAGCAAGAAGGAGCGATGTCAGCACAGTCAGCGGCAATTTCACAATTGCAAAACGAGATGAAGGACATGTTAGCTCAATTAGTTACCGTTCAAATGGGAATCGCAGCACCAGCACATGCAGGAAGTCAGCAACAGCACCAAATAATCGATTTGGATATCAACGAGATTAACAACGAGAGCATTCCTGTACAGGCTACGAACAACGTGAGGCAAGCTTTAGTCAAGGAAATTGCCAACACCTTGCCAGAATTTGATCCCAACTACGACAACGCCATTTCAGTCAATCAGTTCATCGATCGTGTCAACAAAGTGGTTGATGCCTACCAGTGGGACGAGAAGTTCCTGTTACTCGCCATTTATACAAAGCTTAAGGGTCCAGCCAAGATGTGGCTTGATTCATCACCCATTCTACAGACTACGTGGAAAAACTTCGCCGAAGCTACAAAGGAGGAGTTCGGCGCTAATCCAGACGAAGCAGAAGTGCATTTCAACATGGCCAATGGAACCAGGCGATCAAAGGAGACGGTAAAGGAGTACTGTTTCAGGATGTCAGCCCTTGGGGTGCGCTACAAGCTCAGCGAGGCAGCGATCATCAGATATGTTCGCGCAGGTCTACAGCATCGTGAATTGCAAAACAGTATTGCAGCTATTCATTTCGCCACAATGAAACAGCTTCGTGATGCAGCCGAATCGTATTTCGTTAATCGATGTCGGCCAAATACGAGCAAGAAAGAGTATTCACCGAAAGCCAGCAACTTCGAGCAGAAACCAGACAGCGATGTTAAACCACCAAGGACAAAGGAATCCGTTATATGCTACAACTGCGGAGAAAAAGGACACTTTGCCAATTCGTGTCCAAAGGAGAAGAAAAAGTCACGTTGTACCAAATGCAACAAGTTCCACGAGCCAAATGGAAGTTGCCAAGCCACCAATGTCATGCGTTTAGGAGCCGCAAATCAGGACAAAGTTTTCACGAGGAAAATCTGCGTACACTCGCACGATTACAGCGCCTTCATCGACACGGGTAGTCAAGCCAGTCTCATCCGACAATCGGTTGCCGAGCAAATAAACGCCAAGCGCCACAAGTGCTCTATGAAGATTAGAGGCATTTGCGGAGGTTCATGTATCCTCACAGAAGCGATGACTGTGGATATGGATATCGATGGGAAGACGATTACAGCGAAAGTGTATATAGCAGACAACGATATATTGCAGGAGGACTTTCTGTTGGGACAGGACGTCATCATCTCCGCTCATCTCAAGCTCAACTTTGAGTCAGGCGATTCTATAATCAAACGAGCAGTCCATCAGCCGACAACCCCTGTAAGCACCAATATCGGGAAGCTGCTAGAAAATTTTCAGAACGACAAAGAAAGTAAGCAGATGCGCAGCTTACTGGAGAACTTCGCCGATGTTTTCTCGACAGGATTGGAAGGCATAGGAAAGACAAGCGTGGTCAAAGCACACATCACCGTCGAAAGCAATCAGGTAGTAGCACAAGCCCCATACCGAGTATCCGAGCCAAAGAAAGAAATCGTAAGCAGCGTGGTCGACGAGCTGCTAAAGCAGGACATCATCACGTTGTCAACATCAGAGTACGCCAGCCCGGTGGTGCTCATCAAGAAGCCGAATGGTAGCGATCGAATGTGCGTCGATTACCGCCGCCTAAACAAGCTGATCAAGAAGGAGAATTTTCCAGTGCCGAACATCGAAGAACGTCTGCAGCAGGCGAAAAGGTTTAAGTACTTCTCATCCCTAGACCTCAACAGTGGATACTATCAGATAGAGATAGTCCCAGAGAGCCGAAAGTTTACTGCCTTCATCACCACAGATGGATTATACGAATTCAAGCGACTTCCGTTCGGATTGAAGAACGCACCTGCGGTTTTTAATCGACTCATGGCAGAGTTACAAAAGAGAGTGCAGAAAGGCGACATGATACACTACATGGACGACATCCTTATTGGCAGTCAAACATTTGATGAGATGTACGAGAAGCTTGAGAGGATCCTAAAAGTTTTAAAGGAGTGCGGATTAACGCTAAACCTGGACAAATGTGAGTTATATAAGCAGTCAATAACATTCATTGGTCACCAGATACACGCAGAAGGAATCAGTCCTGGAGAAATTAAGACGAACGCCATCAGAATGTTCCCGAAACCAGCCAATATTACCGATGTGAGAAAGTTTTTGGGTCTCACTGGTTATTTCCGAAAATTCGTTGCTGGGTATGCCATAATTTCAGCGCCATTAAGAATCCTATTGCGCAAGGATCAGCCGTTTTCGTGGAAAGCGCCACAAGAAGAAGCCTTTGACGAATTAAAAAAATGTCTAATATCAAATCCAGTTGTCACCAGCTATCGTCTAGACGCAGAACATGAACTACATACCGATGCCAGCGCCGTTGGTTTAGCCGGAGTTTTGCTACAACGTGAGGAGGACCAGCTGAAACCAATCGCTTATTATAGCCGAGCTACTTCTAAGCCGGAGAAAAATTACCACAGCTACGAACTTGAGGCTCTAGCCGTCGTGGAATCGTTGGAGCGATTCAAATATTACATCTATGGCAAGAAGATAAAGGTTATCACAGACTGCAATGCCCTAAAGACGTCGATGGAGAAACGAGAACTGATACCGCGGATTGCAAGATGGTGGTTACGCATTCAAGAATTCGGCATAGATATCGTTCATCGAGCAGGAACACAGATGAACCACGTAGACGCACTCAGTCGAGCTCCGTTCGAAGATGCTCGAGAGATGGATACCGCAAGTCTGAAAATAGCAAAAACGATAATCGACGAAGAGGACTGGCTATTTTCCATACAACTACAGGACGAGAAAATACAGAAAATTGTCGAAAACATGACATTGGAAAAGAAATTTGAGAGCGACGAGTATGTGATCGAGCAAGATCGCTTGTTTCGAAAACATGGCAACAATTTATTATGGGTTGTGCCGAAGCAGTTGAGATTCCACATTTTACATGAATGTCACGATAAGGCCGGACATATGAGCACGGATAAGACTATGACAAGAATTCTAAACTTATTTTGGTTTCCCCGAATGCGAAACTATGTCAAAAGCTACATCAAATCCTGTGTGGGCTGTGCGTTTTATAAAACACCAGGTGGACGTCAGGAAGGTCAGTACCACTACGATGACATCAAGCCGATTCCCTTTTCCACGATACACATGGACCACCTGGGGCCATTTCCAAAGAGTTCCAAGAGAAACGAGCATATTTTGGTAATAGTCGATGCATTCACCAAGTTCACCATTGTACGAGCGGTGAAAAGTACAGCCACTAAACACGTCCTGGATGTCCTGCAAGATATAACCAGCTACCTGGGAATGCCAGATCGAATTGTAACAGATCGTGGTACAGCATTTACATAAAAAGATTTCGATAACTACTGCAAATCAAACAAAGTTAAGCACATTTTAAATGCTGTAAGAACACCCAGAGCCAATGGTCACGCAGAGCGCACAAATCGCATCATTTTGTCAATGCTGTTGCCTTCCAATGACATCGATAAGCGTTGGGATGACAATATCCGATCAATCCAGTGGAGCATTAATACCACGGTAAATAGTACTACTAAATGCTCTCCCTTTCAGCTCCTGTACGGGTATGAACCTCGAGATATCCTGAAGAACGCGATAACTAACATCATTCAAAGCCAAGACCAAAAGATGCTAACTTATGCGGAATTGGATCAACTTAGAGCAGATGCTGCGACAACTGTCAACGATCACCGAGCTGCTGCCAAGAAACGCTACGATGCCAAACATGCTAAGCCAACTGTTTACAGCCTTGGAGACCTTGTGCTGGTCGAGAATGAGCCATTCAGCACGGGCACATCACGCAAACTGGAGCCGCGTTACAAAGGTCATTTTATAATCAACAAGGTCCTGCCGAACGACAGATATCTTGTAGAAGATATCCCTCACGCACAAAGAAAGCAGAGACACTACAAGTCGGTGTATTCGTCCGACAAGATGAAGCGCTGGTGTGAGCTGCCACCGGAGGAGCCCGATGAAGATGACGACTTTGAAGATGATCCACCCCATGAATCCTGCGAGGACGCAGAGATTTGTCAGGAGAGGCCGACTGTGAACAGCGCCTAATATAGTATATACCAAACCTTCAATATTAGTGTAGAATAAGTCCTTTTTTATAATGTTACCAGACTCTACAAATGTAAGGTAGTCGAGACAGAGTCGTACTCAAGAGCAGAACGTGCGCAGAACACTTATAGTTATAATTTCTATATGTAACCTTATATCCAACACAACTATCCTAAAATAAACCTACACCACTCGAAAAGCTACCCTTCTCACCAGTAAATCAAATATTTTGGCCAATTTAGAGCACACAACTCGTTTTGTGACCGTTCCTTGTTCGTATGGTGTCGCGCGTCCTTAGAGTTTATCTTCCTTAGGATTTTAGACTATCCCTAGTGTTTTTATCGTTTCATCCGGGAACTTGATGAAATCAAGGTCCAACGCCTGGTCGCCTTTTGGAATATCCTTAAGCAAGTCGGGGTGGTTTAAGCACCACTTCCTCAACTTTAGTTTTGCCGACCCTAGAATTGCGCAAATCTGATATCGTTGCCTTATTGCCTCCACCAGCGTGTCGGCTCCGGATAAACAATCATCGACATAGAAGTTTTGTCGAATGGCGTGTGCGCCTAGCAGCTGGCTTGCCGGCGCTACCTGTGCCAAATGTTGTAAACATTTTGTTGCTAAGTAAGGCGCACCGTGTTTAATTAAAAATACCGCATTTTCTCTAGTGGGTTTCTTCGGCATAGTAAGAGTTGATAGCCCTTGTCTTCAGGATGAACCCAGATCTGTCGATACATTTTCTCCACGTCTGCTGTGAACACGAACCGATGAGTTCGGAACCGTAATAAAATTGATAGCAGATCACTCTGAACTGTCGGCTCTACCCTTAGGATGTTGTTCAGGCTTTTTCTTGTCGAGCTAGGAGCCAATGCGTCGAAGACCACTCTCAATTTTGTGGTGGAGCTGTATGGTTTTAGGACGCAATGGTGGGGAATGAAATAATGATTCCTTGGTACACTGGAAAGCTGTACCTGCGTCATGTGATTCAACTGCTCATATTCATCCATAAAGTTCATGTATCCTTCTAGCTTTGCCGGATCCCGTTGTAATCTACGTTCTGGGCTGGAAAACCTCCGTTGAGCCAACGTTAATGTTGTTCCCAGTACCCTTGGATTTTCGTTGAACTGGGCAGAATTTGACGTTTGATAAAAAATGTTCTTCACGAGACTTTGCCTGTCATTGCAGGTACTTCGGTGTTAAACGTATCTATGTTAGCTTCCAAAATTTTTCCAGGGCTGGTACAGGATCCTCCCGTGCTTTTGTCGTGATATTTCCTGCTATGGCAGCTGGCAATCTTTGCCTAACTGCGCCGAACACAATCCACCCAAGAGTGGTTTCTTGTAGAGTTGGCTTCCCCAAATCGATAAGTTCGGGTCTTATCAATCTTGAGTATACCTCGGCTCCCAGAAGTATGTCTATGCGTCCGGGCGTCCGCCAACGACGACAGAAGCACACGTGCCCGTGACGAGGATCCCTGCGCTTGTTCGGGTTCGTTGACTGGTCGTCTAGGCTGCAATGTCAGCAGTTTTCCGCCTGTTGGGCTGTTCCGCTGAGTCTTGGCCGACTGTCCCAAACTTGCAGCGTCGGCACTATATTGTGCTGCCCTTAACTTCATACCGAAGGTTAAAGTCACCACATTCTACAAATGAGAGGTACATGTTGCGAATAGGTAATGTTTACACGAATGTTGATAGAGTTCATAGCTCAGTAATAGATTTCAATACAGAAATACTTCATACAATATAAATGATTCAATACGAGTATAATACAAGTTCCAAACATTCTTCGCCCGTTGAAATTACACGTAGCATCGTTATTCAGCTGTTCCTCATAGTCAGGAATAAGGTAGTGTGGCTGGGAGATATCAACATAATCTCTAATCTGCATGTGGTTAAACGAGAGATATTCGCTCATGAAATGGCAGTACATGTATTTCAGCAAAGGACGTTTCTACATTTGCTAAAATCGATATCTGGCAGCCACCATTAAAGTTCGAAGAATTTCTGGAGGGTGTGTGAATGGTAGGCATACCTAAGCGCGTCCGGAACAAAGGATTGTCACCTGAGACGTGAAGTATTTTTCACAGGCTTCTTCCTCTGTGAGAGCCGGCTAATTTCTGCTCAGTTCTTCTACTTCCCAAAAACGCTGCAAGCTGACGTTGAGATCGCGAGTTCTTTCCCCATGCATATAAATTCATGAGCCTTTATACTTCAGGCTCGTTAATTCTGACGCCAATCAGCCATCCAAGTGAGAAATTTTGCAAATGGGGTAGATTTGGCCCAAGTGATATTTTACCTTTTCAGAAGAGCTCGAAGAATTTTTCGGTACTGGCTAAAATGGTTTGGCTTGGAGAAGATGGGATCGGCCAGCTCGATTTCGACCGGAAGCTTCAATCCGTTGGTTTCAATAATGCTCTTCGGCTGGCCTTGAGTTATGGATTTGGATAATGCAAATTTGACCAACCATTCTCCATGACCGATTCTAGACTTTATTGTTGTGGTGACTGATAACTTCATTTTAGCACGCGTATCTGCAATGCCACAGATCTCATAATGCTGCAGAACACGGGTAAGCTGGAGCCGCTTTTCCAGTTCCTCGGTATCGTCTGCGGAGACGACGTCGACCCAGTGGTGTGCACCAGTAAGCGATCCCTGTAGCGATTCGAAAATTGTGTTATCATCTCAGTAACGGTTGGTACTCCCGTGTCACGAAATAAAACTCTATTTTCGACACATTGATGCCACTTCACCCCAAGCATCCTCCGTAAGGCCTTTGTGACGTATGTTTAAATTTTTCTTAGCGACGTGTTCCAAGCGGGGACCCAGCAGGTTATTCCCCAATTAAGGGTCGGGAGAACAATGGCTTTAAAGAGCCGCAGTTTGACCTGAAGGGATAATCCACTATCTGGACGAAGTAGCCAGTCCATTTTGTACAGTTTCGTCCTTGCTGACCCACAGACATAGACGGCAGCCTAAGGTAACACCGAGGTTCGTTACTTTTTGCTCATGCTTTAGTCTGTCACCATCCAAGTAAAGGCTACGGGAGTGGCTAGGTAGAAGAGCAAAGGTGGCGTGTTGCGTTTTATCAACGTTCAGCGCAATATTCCGTCGAAAGGTCCAACATTTAAAATCATTCAAGAAAGTCTGGACACGCTACGAGGCCGAGGATAGGGGGCTGCCTGTGGCTAGGAATGCAGTATTATATGCATAGGTGGCAAGCAGAGTACCACGAGCAGATGAGTTTGGGAGATCCGAAGTGTAAATTGTGGGACACCAGCACGGATATTACGTAGTCCAGAAAGATGTTCAAGAATGTTAACGGCAAATATCCTATTGTCCAGAAATGCCACAATACGATTCCAGAGTCCCTGAGGCAATAGCGGCATTAGTTTGTAGAAAATACCTTCATAAAAAACCCTATCAAAAGCCTATCAAAACGGCTGGGCAGTATTTATGATCTTCTAAGGCAGCTAGAATGTGGTTCATGACTCTGTGAACCTCTTCAATAGCTGGGTGGCGACTACGGAAAAAAAATTGATGGTTTGGTAAAGCGTCATAAAAAGTGTCAATATCCAGGAGCCTATTAAGTACGATCCGTTAAAAAATCTTGGAAAACGTGGTCAGAAGACTTCTTGGCCTGTAGGAAACGTTTCCAAGAGGATGGAAAACGGCCAAGGTTCAGTGACGCATTGAAGAGATGGTAGAGCTGCCCAATGACAGAGTTAGGGAGTGACTTTGAAACTTTACCATCAATCTTATCCATGCCAGGAGCTTTTGTCTGGGCCAATCGCTTTATATGATCACGCACCTCCTCTTTATCCACTGGTCGCACAGCAACAGGAGGACCGAGTGAAAGTCCAAACCTAGAAATTGTGGTTCGAACTTCCTGTCTTGTTGCAAAATCGATCAGAGTAAATCGGTTTTCCAGATCTTATGAAAATATTTCTGCTATTTCGGAATCACTGTGAGCCCAAGTGCTATCGCTTCGATTCAGAGAAAACCTGTGAAGAGGTTGTCTTTTCAGATTACGTGTGTATTTCCATCGGTTTTCCAGATCGTAGGAAAATACTTCTGCTATTTCGGAATCACTGTGAGCCCAAGTGCCATCGCTTCGATTCAGAGAAAACCTGTGAAGAGGTTGTCTTTTTAGATTTCGTGTGAATTTCCACTATGCGAATCTATGATCCTGGTTGAGATCAATGGCACTGAGATGATTCACAAAAATTCTGATTTGGCCATTTGGAGGACTTTACTGAGTTCTGACAAGGCAGCCTTCCACCTTGCCAAATCCCGGGTATGCCTCGTCCTCATCCAAACGCTAAAGTGTGCGACCTCTTCTGGCCAAGCCTGCAATTTAAGGTTTCGAAGAAGCCCATGTTGGCGGCGGAATAGGAGGGGCAGTTTGATGAATCTTGTCTACCAAAACCTGAGCAAAGAAATCAACATCATCCGTAGCGGAGAGTTATTTTCAGTCAAAGCAGTGAGCCTGACACTGAAACTTATAATATCCGAGCCCCGAGGTAAAAACCTAGTTTTGGCACTGACCTGATAGGCAGCAACAGATAAATATATCAAGATAAATATATATAAATTTATCATAATGATGATGATATGAGAAAAGGCCCGAGTTGGAAACACTACAAAATCAATGGCAGTCGCCAGATGATTATTGATCCAGAGAAAATGCGTGGGCCCCCAATGGCCAGAACCTGCATGGTTGAGCTAGAGACAACAGACTTCAGAGTGTTTCCCGAAGGCACGACCCTGCAAGCAAAAGGGCGATATTTCTATCGTCTGTCGTCCAGAAGTCACTTTTTAGTAACATCTGCGCCAAAGAAACACGATAGAACACATTTTTCAAAAACAAAATATACATATATCGCGTTGAAGTCACTTCTAGGTCACTTCTGGGCGATTAAAAGACGATAGTACACACTTTACAACAAGAAAAAGGGTCGGGATCGCGAAGAAGTAACTTCTGAGACACTTCTGAGACGAAAAACAAAACAAAAACAAAATTAGTAGGAAAACACGGGATAAAAAGAGGTCGCGGTAATTTTCCGTTACCCCTTTTTTTAGTAAAATTTTTTGGATCTTTCTTTTGACCCACGCTTTTATTTTTCGCCGGAGCGTCATTTCGTTGCGCGATTTGTCTGTGGACAGTGCGGTTTTGTATCAAATTTGTGAGTTTTAAAAATATAGCTTTGTTTTTTTCTAAATGTTTTTAATTGCTTAACATATTTAAATGTCCCCCTCAACAAAGGGTGCGAAATTACGTGCTTATCGTGAGCTGTACGATTAATTAAAGCTATTTATGGACAAGCTAACTGTGGACATTAGTTGGCGTGTAACTGCGGAGAAACCCAGCATCCAACGATTCTAAACATATTTCATTTAGGGTATTCAATTGAATTGCAAAAGTGATAAACTTTGTAAGTTTGCCAGACGAGAATTGTGAACGCCCTCTATTTTGAAACATCGCTGCAGGAAATTTGACGTACAAAAGAAAGATAACTTTTAAATTTTTGTATTGCTCCAACATATAATCTAGGACTTTATTAACTTCGCTCTCAGACCATCGCTTAGTTTCGATCTCCCTGGCTCGCTTTCTTGAGGGTTTTTCTTCCATTGAAATTGTTTTTCAATGATTTTGATTTATATATGACACATTTTTTTCTTTCGCATTTAAAATTCAAATTTGTTTCTTTCCTTTGACTGTCATCACCATAGATTATAGCCCAACTTTTCAGTATATTTTTAGTATTTTAGATAAAATTTCTACCCATTATTAACCCCCTATTTCTACACAAGTACAACAGATTTGTGTACATAGGCTGGGGTGTTGTAGGCCTTGAAAACTATTTTGTATGGAAATTGTTGTTGGAACTGCTTACACTTTTGCACTTTTCAAACGTTTGCAACGCTATTAAATACTCTAATTGTAAAAAGTAATGTTTTCTAGTTTATTTTTACTTTGACTGAACAAAAAACAATTTTTGCTTCTGTTTCTTTTAGAAATGGTTATTACTTATGTCGACGGAGCTGGACCTAAATAACATTATTCAGAGAAATTTCCTACATGCCAGGGACCGTGTATACCAGCGGACAAAGCCTTTACACAAAAAATAAAGGAAAAATATTGAAAGTATAAAAAAATATGTATTCATTAAAGAAATTCCAATTGGGAAAGACTCTTCTAGGTATCTTCTACAAACATATGTATGACTACGGCGACACTTCCAGAAGTTACTTCGGCGATTTCGCAAACGGATCGCGGAAGTGACTCCCGTCGGGAAGAAATGTGCCACTAGGGCGACACATCTAAGAGTGACTTATGCGACACTTCCAAAAGTAACTTTGGCGACACTTCCAGATGTTACTTCGACGACACTTCCAGAAGTTACTTTGGCGACACTTCCAGGAGTAACGCAGAAGTGACTTGGAGAAAAGTCGCCGAAGTGGCACATTTTTTCCCGACGGGAGTCACTTCCGCGTTCCAAATGCGATATCGCGGACGATCGTATTCATCTTCGCGATAGAAAATGCTTGCAGGGGACCGTCTGCAACCCCAGAAGCAATGGTGGACATTCCAATAACCTCCAATAATAGGGCGGCTACCCACAGATACGAAAAGGCTCAGAAATTTCTCAACTGGCCACGAATGACGATGACCAGGAGGACAGTAGACAGCGCTAAACGAAATTCTTCCAAAAGACGTAACACAAATTAATAGCAATGGCTTGCAGGTGAGGCTCAGGTATTGTGGTGCTCAGGTGATAGTCCAGGGGCGATTTGATAATGACAGCAGCACCCCCACGATTTCTATCATTGGCGAAGTGCACAGCATATTCATGGATTCGAAAGAAGAACGTCTTGTTAAATGTGTCTCTGAAATCAACAAAATGTCAACGTTACGTTTCTGGGGGAGATGCTCAACCTCCAAGGATTTAGTTCTACAGGAGGATCGACCTGTCGTCTTAAGGCGAAAGCCAGTAGTCACAGGTGATAGCAATGCTATCAGTTGCCTAAAATTCGTGACACATCTTAATAAGAAGGGTGGAGGACGAGGATGGTAGTATGGAAACGCGGATTCTGGGACAATTATCATATTAATGGCCCCCGCCCCCCTCCCCCACCCACATCAACGAATGCGGGTTCTAGGACAATTACCATAATCCAATAAATTAACTGATTTTAATGGGCTTTGAAGTCATAAAAATGTCACAATCATATATATAAAAAGTATACTTAATTGCCCCCATCGCCCCCACGTCCCCATGTGACAATATTGATCATGTATCCTTCCCCTCATTATCTGCAATTAATAGTCACGTGAGAAAGGTGCACGTGAGAAAGGTCGCACACCCATAGTATCCAAAGGTTGTTATCTCAGAGGAGATTGCCCCCATCGCCCCCACATCATGTATCCCTCCCCTCATTATGTGCAATTAATAGTCACGCGAGAAAGGTGCACGTGAGAAAGGTCGCACAACCATAGGTCTGATCACGTACCCTTTTGCCTCATTATCACACGTGTTGCTGTGCACGTGAGAAAGGTCGCTCACTCAAAGTATTCAAAGATGGTAATATTCGAGGAACATGTCCGATCATGTTGGCATATAATGTTTTCTATGATTGTAAAACAAATTTAGAAATCATAAGAACCCCAATAAAATAAATCTCACAAGTTAATGATTCTCAGATTTCAAACACACATTTTTGTTTCCGCCCCAGAACGTTTAACTGGTATATTGTCTAAGATTCTCTCCTTTCCACAAAAGGGTCATAAACATGTCATAAAATGGATTCAAGCCAGAGCTACCCGAACATGCGCACCTGTCCATTACCTGACCGCAATAAAAGGGACACATGCACGAGCCTGAAGGCGCACGCTTATTGACAAGCGCAATAAAAGCAACACTTGCACAAGCCTGAATGCGCACGCTCATTGACAAGATTATGGGCCTTAATTGACAAGATCATGGGCTTTACGCCAACGACCTCACGGCTGATTGTTAGCTTTATTACGTCCCATGAAAGGGGTTGAAATCACGACCGCGTAACATTTCGCAAGTAGCCGACATATCTCAGCCAGGGAAATATTTTTCATTCTCCGTACCTGTAATTTTAACTCGAAATAAAAGGTTAGAAGTTTATTTTGTAGCCTAATAATTCATATATTCATTTATTCTGGTATTGCGAAAATGTTTTATTATATATTGAAATTAATTTCTTGACTTCGTTCCGGCGATTTGCATATAAGAGGCAGGCGCACGTTTCCGACGTCAATTCAGGATTACAAAATGTAAAGTGTTCACCATAATTCGTAGTTTTGAGATCATGTCCACCTCGATTCATAAACATAGTTTTTGTGTTTAGAAGGTATTGAAAATGTTGACAAATTATCTGTCTTTTAAATTGTTCATTAAATTGGTCAATTTCCTCATGAAATTTCATTTTGTTTTCTTGAGGAGGGAAAAGAGATGAGGGAAAAGAGACTTTGGAGAATTCAGTTCAAGAGAGTTTGGAAAATTCAGTTCAAGAGAGTTTGGAGAATTCACTTCAAGAGAGTTTGGAGAATTCAGTTCAAGAGAGTTTGGAGAATTCAGTTCAAGAGAGTTTGGAGAATTCAGTTCGGGAGAGTTTTGGAGAATTTAGTACGAGAGAGCTTGGACAATTCGGCTCAAGAGAGTTTGGAGAGTACGAGGAAAGAGAGCTTGGAGAGAAGGAGCGAAGGGTTCAGGGTAGATCGCCGCGCTTAGCACCCTAGTGTGGGGCCGTGTGTAGAGGGCGAAAGGTCGAACGGTAAAACCGCGGACTTTGGACCCTGAAGTGGTGCCGTGCGCAGGTGCCATGAATTAACGGTACCAGGAGCCCTATATAAATGGGCCCAGCGCTGGAAGCAGAATCTGTCGACCACGAGGAGTCAAACTGTCAAGATACCAAAGTAAACAGCCAGTCAACCAAATAAACTACAAGGGAGCTACAACAAGTCGAGTCGTTGGAAAAGCAGTGCCGTGGGAGCCAACAGGGAGCAAGAACGCTACGTCGAGACATTTTGGATTTGGATACCAGGAATCTCCGAATTGAGACGCAGGTAGCTGAAGTCCAGAGGGTATCACACGGCTAGTGCAAGGCGGGCTGTTTATCCCCATCAACTAAGTCCTGTCGTAACGCCTGGAGAATCCCGAGTATAACAAGCCAGAAGGGAAAGCGGTCGATCGGTACGATCTCGAATGGAGTTGTCCAGGAGAGCCCTACGGTTTGCGCAAGACATTGTCTGCAGCAAGCCAGCCACCAGATCACGACAGACACGAAAGACAGATCGAGCCACGCGGAAACGTCCCGGACAATAAGCAGAAGGGTGAGGCTAGGGTGAAACGTTCGTTTACACTACGCGTCGAAGCGAAGTAAAGCGCGAAGCAGCTTCCTGGCGTTTAGCCTTCACTGTCCGCGCGGGCTGAGCAGAAACCCCAGTGGCACCATCCGGGACAGAGCAAGGGACAGGCGGCGGTGTGTCGAAAGGAGTGATTCTGGAGAACGGTGACGCTTCCCTAAGCCCGCACGGCTGACCCCCTTCGCGAGTCCGAGTCGTCATAAGCAGTCAACGCGTCAGGGACGAGCAGCGAGCGAGCATCTTCAGGGAGCTTCAAGGATCTTCAGGGTGCTACATGGCTGGAGCACCGAGTCGTCGAGACAACCAGGGCCGTCGGAAATACCGGTACCAAGTTACCAAGTCATTTGTAATAATATACCCGCAATAAGCCCACTACGAATCCGTGAATTCTGAGCTACTGGGCGGTCACGTTTATATAAATTTGGAGGGACGAACACACAATCTACTGAGCTAGCAGCACGAACCTCGTAGCGAGCAGACCCCAAAAATCAGTTCGTTACATCTGGCGCCCAACGTGATTGTCCCAGCAGTGAAAGCAACTAAAACAGAAGGGGAAAGAAGTGGATCTACCTGCTTAAAAAGGAGGACTTCGCCAATGTCGTACAGAGGCTTTGTGTCGCCCTGGGCAGCAGATTAGAAGACACGAGAAAGCCAATATCCGAGTATTACTCAGAAACGGATAATGACCCATAACTCGTCGACATCTGGGCCGAGCTGGAAGCTACATACCACGACAAAGCAGGCCCAAGAATCACGTTAACGAACGCCGAAAGGCACTACCTAGTGGCAAGCCTGAGCGTTGACAACTTACAAAAAGAGGCACATAGGAGAGAGTCAAGCCAAGCAAAATAACAGCGCTGATCTTGAGACCCAGTCAGTCAGACTATGCAAGGGTCGCTTAACAGGTCCGCGAATGGTCGTTCAGGTTCGACGGGGCGGAAAAACCATTCGAGTTCCTGGAGCAGGTCGAATGGTCCGCCAACACATACGGCTTGGATTTAGACATGATTCCCCGAGTGATCCCGGAATAGCTTAAGGGAAGGCCTTTAAAGTGGTTCATCGCCAACAACAAACAATGGAAAACCTGGGCGGAGTTCATAGAAAGCTTCCACACACACTTTCTGCCGAGAGACTTCTTCACCAGGCTGGCGGATCAGGTCATGCAACGGAAGCAGGGCTTCAGCGAGTCGTTCAAAGACTACATGATCGACATGCAGACGATGATGAGGCCACTTAATTATTCTGCAAAAGAGACCCTAAGGATCATCAAGGAAATAAGGGTGCACAAGGTGTCGGACCTGAACCCGCTGGTGATATTAGCAGATGAGTACGAAGAACTCGAAAAGGAACGGGAAGCGTTCGCGCAAGAAAACAAATTCTCGAAGACCAAGTCGGCATCACCAACGCAGGTAACATGCAGAAGAAGCGAAGAGACAGGCACCCAGGAGACACGGGGAAACGACCAATGGTCGCCACCTAACCGAGTCCCACGACAGCAGGCAACAGACGCACCACGCGGAAGCCAATGGACACCACCACAAAAGCAACAGATGCAGCCAACAAACACTGAGTGGAGGCCACCAAGTACAACACAAAGGCCTCGTGAATCGATACACATCACAGACCCCCAGGAGGCCTGCCGAAAGTGCGGCGGTCATGGACACTGGGCGCGGGGATGTCGACACCAACGCCTGTTGTTCTGCTGGGTGTGCGGGAGAGTAGAAGTCAGGAGCGTCGAATGCTGCGGGGGTCGCAAGATGCTACCTCTCCACACTAACGGGAAAGCTGATCGAGGAGGAGCAGCAGTTCTCCGCAGCGGTGACGATTGGTGGCGGCACGTACAAGGCCACAATCGACACCGGGGCAACAGCAAGCTTTATAAGCAAAGAACTGGCGGACAACCTGGCTGCCCTCGGGAAGATTAAGAGTATCGGCAAGTTAGGTTGGTAGACGAAAGATGTGGCGGAATCGATGAACAGCTGGAGGTGGAAATCGCTTTCGGGAACAAACGACTGAGCATGAGCCTGCTGATGCTACCAGGGATAGTGGATTCATTGGTGTTGGGATGGAACTTTCTAACACAAGTCGGATCTAAGACTAAGTGAGCTGGACACGAAATAATAATACCGGCCAGGAATCGACACAATGGATGGCTCGAGGAGAAGCTATCAGTGGCAGTCGTGCAACAGGCAAGCGAAGATGACAACACGACGAAATTCCTGGAGGCAGAGCTATCGAGTTTCAACACCATGACGGAAACGTCGAACAGATCACGATGAAAGACGACAAACCAATGATGCATCGATACTACCCCAAGAATCCGAAAGTTTAAGGGGAGATAAAGGCAAAGGTGGACATCGTGAACATCGTTGCAGGAAATTTGACGTACAAAAGATAGATAACTTTTAAATTTTTGTATTGCTCCAACATATAATCTAGGACTTTATTAACTTCGCTCTCAGACCATCGCTTAGTTTCGATCTCTCTGGCTCGCTTTCTTGAGGGTTTTTCTTCCATTGAAATTGTTTTTCAATGATTTTGATTTATATATGACAAATTTTTTTCTTTTGCATTTAAAATTCAAATTTGTTTCTTTCCTTTCACTGTCATTACCATAGATTATAGCCCAACTTTTCAGTATATTTTTAGTTTTTTAGATAAAATTCCTACCCATTATTAACCCCCTATTTCTACACAAGTACAACAGATTTGTGTACATAGGCTGGGGTGTTGTAGGCCTTGAAAACTAAACTAGGACAATTACCATAATCCAATAAATTAACTGATTTTAATGGGCTTTGAAGTCATAAAAATGTCACGATCATATCTATAAAAAGTATACTTAATTGCCCCCATCGCCCCCACGTCCCCATGTGACAATATTGATCATGTATCCTTCCCCTCATCATCTGCAATTAATAGTCACGTGAGAAAGGTGCACGTGAGAAAGGTCGCACACCCATAGTATCCAAAGGTTGTTATCTCAGAGGAGATTGCCTCCATCGCCCCCACATCATGTATCCTTCCCCTCATTATGTACAATTAATAGTCACGCGAGAAAAATGCACGTGAGAAAGGTCGCACAACCATAGGTCTGATCACGTACCCTTTTGCCTCATTATCACAGGTGTTGCTGTGCACATGAGAAAGGTCACTCACTCAAAGTATTCAAAGATGGTAATATTAGAGGAACATGTCCGATCATGTTGGCATATAATGTTTTCTATGATTGTAAAACAAATTTAGAAATCAAAAGAACCCCAATAAAATAAATCTCACAAGTTAATGATTCTCAGATTTTAAACACACATTTTTCTTTCCGCCCCAGAACGTTTAACTGGTATATTGTCTAAGATTCTTGCCTTTCCACAAAAGGGTCATAAACATGTCATAAAATGGATTCAAGCCAGAGCTACCCGAACATGCGCACCTATCCATTACCTGACCGCAATAAAAGGGACACATGCACAAGCCTGAAGGCGCACGCTTATTGACCAGCGCAATAAAAGGGACACTTGCACAAGCCTGAATGCGCACGCTCATTGACAAGATCATGGGCCTAAATTGACAAGATCATGGGCTTTACGCCAACGACCTCACGGCTGATTGCTAGCTCTATTACGTCCCATGAGAGGGGTTGAAATCACGACCGCGTAACATTTCGCAAGTAGCCGACATATCTCAGTCAGGGAAATATTTTTCATTCTCCGTACCTGTAATTTTAACTCGAAATAAAAGGTTAGAAGTTTATTTTGTAGCATAATAATTCATATATTCATTTATTCTGGTATTGCGACAGCAAGCTTTATAAGCAAAGAACTGGCGGACAACCTGGCTGCCCTCGGGAAGATTAAGAGTATCGGCAAGTTAGGTTGGTAGACGAAAGATGTGGCGGAATCGATGAACAGCTGGAGGTGGAAATCGCTTTCGGGAACAAACGACTGAGCATGAGCCTGCTGATGCTACCAGGGATAGTGGATTCATTGGTGTTGGGATGGAACTTTCTAACACAAGTCGGATCTAAGACTAAGTGAGCTGGACACGAAATAATAATACCGGCCAGGAATCGACACAATGGATGGCTCGAGGAGAAGCTATCAGTGGCAGTCGTGCAACAGGCAAGCGAAGATGACAACACGACGAAATTCCTGGAGGCAGAGCTATCGAGTTTCAACACCATGACGGGAACGTCGAACAGATCACGATGAAAGACGACAAACCAATGATGCATCGATACTACCCCAAGAATCCGAAAGTTTAAGGGGAGATAAAGGCAAAGGTGGACATCGTGAACATCGTTGCAGGAAATTTGACGTACAAAAGATAGATAACTTTTAAATTTTTGTATTGCTCCAACATATAATCTAGGACTTTATTAACTTCGCTCTCAGACCATCGCTTAGTTTCGATCTCTCTGGCTCGCTTTCTTGAGGGTTTTTCTTCCATTGAAATTGTTTTTCAATGATTTTGATTTATATATGACAAATTTGTTTCTTTTGCATTTAAAATTCAAATTTGTTTCTTTCCTTTCACTGTCATTACCATAGATTATAGCCCAACTTTTCAGTATATTTTTAGTTTTTTAGATAAAATTCCTACCCATTATTAACCCCCTATTTCTACACAAGTACAACAGATTTGTGTACATAGGCTGGGGTGTTGTAGGCCTTGAAAACTATTTTGTTTATTTTTACTTTGACTGAACAAAAAACCATTTTTGCTTCTGCTTCTTTTAGAAATGGTTATTTCAGCGAAATTTCCTACATGCCAGGGACCGTGTATACAAGCGGACAAAGTCTTTACACAAAAAATAAAGGAAAAATATTGAAAGTATAAAAAAATATGTATTCATTAAAGATTTTCCAATTGGGAAAGACCCCTCTAGGTATCTTCTACAAACATATGTAGACTACGGCGACATTTCCAGAAGTTACTTCGGCGATTTCGCAAACGGATCGCGGAAGTGACTCCCGTCGGGAAGAAATGTGCCACTAGGGCGACACTTCTAAGAGTGACTTAGGCGACACTTCCAGAAGTAACTTTGGCGACTTTTCTAGATGTTACTTCGACGACACTTCCAGAAGTTACTTTGGCGACACTTCCAGAAGTAACGCAGAAGTGACTTGGAGAAAAGTCGCCGAAGTGGCACATTTTTTCCCGACGGGAGTCACTTCCGCGTTCCAAATGCGATATCGCGGACGATCGTATTCATCTTCGCGATAGAAAATGCTTGCAGGGGACCGTCTGCAACCCCAGAAGCAATGGTGGACATTCCAATAACCTCCAATAATAGGGCGGCTACCCACAGATACGAAAAGGCTCAGAAATTTCTCAACTGGCCACGAATGACGATGACCAGGAGGACAGTAGACAGCGCTAAACGAAATTCTTCCAAAAGACGTAACACAAATTAATAGCAATGGCTTGCAGGTGAGGCTCAGGTATTGTGGTGCTCAGGTGATAGTCCAGGGGCGATTTGATAATGACAGCAGCACCACCACGATTTCTATCATTGGCGAAGTGCACAGCATATTCATGGATTCGAAAGAAGAACGTCTTGTTAAATGTGTCTCTGAAATCAACAAAATGTCAACGTTACGTTTCTGGGGGAGATGCTCAACCTCCAAGGATTTAGTTCTACAGGAGGATCGACCTGTCGTCTTAAGGCGAAAGCCAGTAGTCACAGGTGATAGCAATGCTATCAGTTGCCTAAAATTCGTGACACATCTTAATAAGAAGGGTGGAGGACGAGGATGGTAGTATGGAAACGCGGGTTCTGGGACAATTATTATATTAATGGCCCCAACCCCCCTCCCCCACCCACATTAACGAATGCGGGTTCTAGGACAATTACCATAATCCAATAAATTAACTGATTTTAATGGGCTTTGAAGTCATAAAAATGTCACGATCATATCTATAAAAAGTTTACTTAATTTCCCCCATCGCCCCCACGTCCCCACGTGACAATATTGATCATGTATCCTTCCCCTCATCATCTGCAATTAATAGTCACGTGAGAAAGGTGCACGTGAGAAAGGTCGCACACCCATAGTATCCAAAGGTTGTTATCTCAGATTGCCCCCATCGCCCCCACATCATGTATCCTTCCCCTCATTATGTACAATTAATAGTCACGCGAGAAAAATGCACGTGAGAAAGGTCGCACAACCATAGGTCTGATCACGTACCCTTTTGCCTCATTATCACAGGTGTTGCTGTGCACATGAGAAAGGTCACTCACTCAAAGTATTCAAAGATGGTAATATTAGAGGAACATGTCCGATCATGTTGGCATATAATGTTTTCTATGATTGTAAAACAAATTTAGAAATCAAAAGAACCCCAATAAAATAAATCTCACAAGTTAATGATTCTCAGATTTCAAACACACATTTTTGTTTCCGCCCCAGAACGTTTAACTGGTACATTGTCTAAGATTCTCTCCTTTCCACAAAAGGGTCATAAACATGTCATAAAATGGATTCAAGCCAGAGCTACCCGAACATGCGCACCTATCCATTACCTGACCGCAATATAAGGGACACATGCACAAGCCTGAAGGCGCACGCTTATTTACAAGCGCAATAAAAGGGACACTTGCACAAGCCTGAATGCGCACGCTCATTGACAAGATCATGGGCCTTAATTGACAAGATCATGGGCTTTACGCCAACGACCTTACGGCTGATTGCTAGCTCTATTACGTCCCATGATAGGGGTTGAAATCACGACCGCGTAACATTTCGCAAGTAGCCGACATATCTCAGTCAGGGAAATATTTTTCATTCTCCGTACCTGTAATTTTAACTCGAAATAAATGGTTAGAAGTTTATTTTGTTGCATAATAATTCATATATTCATTTATTCTGGTATTGCGAACATGTTTTATTATATATTGAAATTAATTTCCTGACTTCGTTCCGGCGATTTGCATAGAAGAGGCAGGCGCACGTTTCCGACGTCAATTCAGGATTACAAAATGTAAAGTGTTCACCATAATTCGTAGTTTTGAGATCATGTCCACCTCGATTCATAAACATAGTTTTTGTGTTTAGAAGGTATTGAAAATGTTGACCAATTATCTGTACTTTAAATTGATCATTAAATTGGTCAATTTCCTCATGAAATTTCATTTTGTTAATTTTGTTTTCTTGAAGGTCTTTACACATCTAGACTCAACTTTTAAATAATGTATACAAATTATTTTATTGTTTTGGAGCTACAGATTCGCGCTACAGATGAGGGAAAACAGAGTTTGGAGAATTCAGTTCAAGAGAGTTTGGAAAATTCAGTACAAGGGAGTTTGGAGAATTCAGTTCAAGAGAGTTTGGAGAATTCAGTTCAAGAGAGTTTGGAGTATTCAGTTCGGGAGAGTTTTGGAGAATTTAGTACGAGAGAGCTTGGACAATTCGGCTCAAGAGAGTTTGGAGAGTACGAGGAAAGAGAGCTTGGAGAGAAAAAACGAAGGGTTAACGGTAGATCGCCGCGCTTAGCACCCTAGTGTGGGGCCGTGTGCAGAGGGCGAAAGGTCGAACGGTAAAACCACGGACTTTGGACCCTGAAGTGGTGCCGTGCGCAGTTGCCAAGAATTAACGGTACCAGGAGCCCTATATAAATGGGCACAGCGCTGGAAGCAGAATCAGTCGACCACGAGGAGTCAAACTGTCAAGATACCAAAGTAAACAGTCAGTCAACCAAATAAACTACAAGGGAGCTACAACAAGTCGAGTCGTTGGAAAAGCAGTGCCGTGGGAGCCTACAGGGAGCAACGTCGAGACATTCTGGATTTGGATACCAGGAATCTCCGAATTGAGACGCAGGTAGCTGAGGTCCAGAGGGCATCACATGGCTAGGGCAAGGCGGGCTGTTTTCCCCATCAACTAAGTCCTATCGTTACGCCTGGAGAATCCCGAGTATAACAAGCCAGAAGGGAGAGCGGTCGATCGGTACGGTCTCGAATGGAGTTGTCCAGGAGAGCCCTTCGGTTTCGATTCGTGAAGTCCTGGAACGGCGAGTCCAAATCCCGAGTATAACAAGCCAGAAGGGAGAGCGGTCGATCGGTACGGTCTCGAGTGGAGTTGTCCAGGAGAGCCCTACGGTCTCGACTCGTGAAGTCCCGGATCGACGTACGCCCGAAACCCGGAGTACCAAGAGCAACGCTACGTCTGGCCGCCCAGCCCGCACAGCCAGGAGCAGTGTGCAAGACATTGTCTGCAGCAAGCCAGCCACCACATTACGACAGACACGCAAGACAGATCTAGCCAAGCGGAAACGTCCCGGACAATAAGCAGAAGGGTGAGGCTAGGGTGAAACGTTCGTTTACACTAGGCATCGAAGCGAAGTAAAGCGCGAAGCAGCTTCCTTGCGTTTAGCCTTCACTGTCCGCGCGGGCTGAGCAGAAACGCCAGTGGCACCATCCGGGACTGAGCAAGGGACAGGCGGCGGTGTGTTGAAAGGAGTGATTCTGGAAAGCGCAGCATATGTTCACCCTAGTCTGAGAACGATGACGCTTCCCTAAGCCCGCACGGCTGAGTCCCTTCGTGAGTCCGAGTCGTCATAACCAGTCAACGGGTCAGGGACGAGCAGCGAGCGATTATCTTCAGGGAGCTTCAAGGATCTTCAGGGAGCTACAGGACTGGAGCACCGAGTCAACGAGGCGAGAGGTCGTCGAGACATCCAGGACCATCGGAAATACCGGTATCAAGGCCAACCAAGGTACCAAGTCATTTGTAATAATATACCCCCAATAAACCCACTATGAACCCGTGAATTCTGTGATTTCTCACTGAGCTACTGGGCGGTCACGTTTATATAAATTTGGTGGGACGAACACACAATCTACTGAGCTAGCCGCACGAATCTCGTAGCGACCAGGCCACAAAAATCAGTTCGTTACAATATGAATACCAACTCCGGAATGCGATTGATAGCTTTACACCACTTTTAATAATATCGGACATCTTAATTTTTGCAAAATCGCTCGGAGTTACATGTGAAATTTTTCAGGTTATATTCTTAATTTCCAGTTTAAGAGTTCTGTTTATTTTTGATTTGTTCAAAGACATCGCCAAGATTCTAAGTAAGCATCAACACTAGTTCATGTTTACATTTTAACAAAACATTTTTATTATCCTCAGCAAATCCCAACAAATTTGTTAATGGTACAGAAAAGTTGAAGTGGGGTCCCGTAGAAATTTCGCCTCCACTGCTTCATCCAGAATTAAATACAGATTGATTATGAAGATTATCTAGAGATATAACATTTTTTAAGGCAGTAGTCATACCGACATGGATTTGACACGTTGTATTTAGTTGTTACCTAGCAGTATTTTGATGGTTACTTTCTATTTAGTCTTGTTTTTGGATAGTTACTTTGTGTATAGTACCTGTGAAGTACTTGGTTTTGGATGGTTACTATTTGTATAGTATCTGTAAAATACTTGGTTTTAGATGGTTACTAACTGTTAACAAGTGTTATGAGTTGTTAAAGTCTCTTATTAAGAACTATCAAAGCATACAAGTTAATGTTTCTCAGATATGTTAGCCAAACAGACTTGTCGTGAACTATCATTACCTGACCGCCATCAAAGTCACATGCCCAAGACCCAAGGCGCAGGACGACTGATAAGATCATACATCTCAAGACCATTGATAAGGGATGAAGTTACGACCGTGCAACAACTCGCAAGTAGCCGACGTACCTCATTGAATAAAATACTTTTCCTTCTTTTAATTACAGTCAGAAAAAAATTTTGTGGGATCATTTAATATTTTTTATTTATTTTATTATTGTAAACATATTTCATTAAATGCATAGTTAAATATATATTATATATTTTTGTAAATAATTCATTTTCTGACTCCACCCTCTGTAAGAAATATATCGGTTATTATTCTTCGATCCAAACGCAGCTTTTCGCTTGGTTCCCATAGATAGATGTAAAATAATTCTCACAATTTAATTTTTCTCAGATGTTGGATTATTTTTAAAGCATTCATTTGTTCCATCGCACGCTAACATGATTAAATATTTCAAAGACACCATTACCTAACATAGGAGCGTCTTTTAATTTAATTTATGATTCAAGTTTATGATAGAGGTGTTGGGACCTGGTAATATCTGTTTTTTGTTGCCAACTATTTTTCTAGTTCTAGTTTTATGTACACTATTTTCATGAGTTTTGGTTAACCAATACACATCATAAATTTTTTTGGAACGCTGGAGAAAACAGTTTTCCACGAACTCGAAAGTATCTAAGGACAATTACAAGAGGAAATCGAATTTTTTGTAAAGGTGTGGAAAAGAAACGATTTGTACAGACGTTTTTTGGGAGTCGTCAGCTGTCCGTCATTAAACAGGTTTTAAGGAAACCGGTTTCCCTATTGTGAAACACACCTTAAAGCCGGGGTTTGTGCTCGTAACAATGCATACATTATTTTGACATTTTTTAAAAGTAGCTCCAAAACAATAAAATAATTTTATACATCATTTTAAAGTTGAGACTAATGTGTAAGGACCTTCAAGAAAACAAAATTAAGAAAATGAAATTTCATGAGGAAATTGACCAATTTATTGAACAATTTAAAGGACAGATAATTAGTCAACATTTTCAATACCTTCTAAACACAAAAACTATGTTTATGAATCGAGGTGGACATGATCACAAAACTACGAATTATGGTGAACACTTTACATTTTGTAATCCTGAATTGACGTCGGAAACGTGCGCCTGCCTCTTCTATGCAAATCGCCGGAGCGAAGTCAGAAAATTACTTTCAATATATAAAAAAACATGTTCGCAATACCAGAATAAATGAAGAAATGTATTATTATGCTACAAAATAAACTTCTGACTTTTTATTTCGAGATAAAATTACAGGTACGGAGAATGAAAAATATTTCCTTGACTGAGATATGTCGGCTACTTGCGAGTTGTTGCGCGGTCGTGATTTCAACCCCTATTATTGGATGTAATAGAGCTAGCCGTCAGCCGTGAGGTCGTTGGCGTGAGAGCCATGATCTTGTCAATGAGCGTGCGCCTTTAGGCTTGTGCATGTTTCCCTTTTATTGCGCTTGTCAATGAGCGTGCGCCTTCAGGCTTGTGCATGTCTCCCTTTTACTGCGTTCAGGTAAAAGGCAGGTGCACATGTTCGGGTAGCTCTTGCTTGAATCCCTTAGGAGAGAATCGTAGACAATTTACCAGATAAACGTTCTGGGGCGGAAACAAAAATATGTGTTTGAAAATATTCCACATCTGAGAATCATTAACTTGTGAGATTTATTTTATTGGGGTTCTTTTGGTTTCTAAATTCGTTTTACAATCATAGAATACATTATTCCCCAACATGATCGGACATGTTCCTCTAAGATAACCATACTTTGAGTGTGGGACCTTTCTCACGTGCACAGCAACACCTGTGATAATGTGTAGTACGCACATATATTGAATATCTTAAGTACCAAGAGTACTTGAAGGAAACACACAGTAACACTTTTTTGCAGTGTTTACATAAACAAAGGCCAGGTCAGAAACCTAAGTGGCCGAAACATGAGTCGATCGGCGCGCTCACAGAAAGTGCAAGTGTCAGCATTCTGTTACACCCGTAGGCCGCTCAACCGAACTCAAGTAGATGCATATACCCTCGCGCTCCAGCTAAAGAGAGCATAATTAAATACACATAATATATATAAGATATACACAGCCATCTCTCTGCCTTCCAACTGTGGGAAGCGCAGCTACGAGACTTAAGCTTACTTAGAACCTAAGGAAAATTGTTAAATCAGAAACAACTTGACGTTGGAAGCGGCATTAATGCTGCTCCTGGATACAAATAAAAAATACAAATAAAGAATATTAAAACTACCAAAAAATGCGTTCTCACTACAATACAAATAAAGAATTTTAAAACTACCAAAAGATGCGTTCTCACTACATGGCGACTGTGACTTTGTTCTGAAAGAATCTGGACCTGGATATGGACCTCACAGAATAAGAAGACAACAGCAACAAACGGCAACAACAACAGCAACAAACGGCAACAACGGCAACAACGGCAGCAACGACAGCATACACTACAATAACAAGAACCAAAAGAAGAAACGCAGTGAGTAGAGTGTGATGTGTGCCAAAAGAAGTGGCGTGGTAAAAGGATTGAAAGCCAGAAAGGCTCAACTACTGAAGCTGCTCAACAGCGGCAATGCAATAAGTTGGAACAACTCGGTAAAAATACATGCCGAAGTTGAACACTTAAAAAATTTGCTAACAGTACGTAAAAATCAGACCACAGCCACACACACATCCACCTACGCTGTAATCCCAAATATTGCCAAAATTATACACATATTGCCTCCTCCAGAAAAAGTTTCCATTCCAAAGCTGAAGAAGACGTGCCCGGATGACTGCCAGGGACAACTGTACTCCCCCCACTGCGAGTACACCTGTGTAGCCAGCACCGGCACCGTCAGACGCACCAAGCCAGACCCAGGAAAAGTGAACCGACAGCGCTGCCGAGAGCGCATTATTTTTTTTCTCTGCACTGCGTTGCAAAATTTTTTTTAATTGCACTGCGATGCATATTTTTTCATTTATTTTATAAAAACAATTGTTAAAATTGAGCGACATAAAAGTTGCCCGATTAGAGTATGGTCTGAAAACCATACACAAAATAGGCAGGAAATTATATGTCAAATATAATAATAATTGGTCAAAAAAAAGTCAAATCAAAATTAATCATATCAAACTAGTTGTTAATTAACAACATTTACGAATTAATTCAAAAATCTAAAGTATTTGACGGAGCAAGATATATATTAAGAATAACAACCCCAAAGATGGGTTTAATAGACACAAAAACAGTGGATTCCACTGCAAATGTTATTAATAAGGTAGAGTCAAATAACAATGACTTAGAATTAATCCATACATGGTTAATAATAATTGTTGTTATAATGTGCGCAAATTGTTTCTATAAACTGTATAAATTGCATAATAAATGTTTTAAAAAGAAATATATGAAAATAAATTTAAATACAAAATTAGCATAAACAACATTAATAAAAAAATAATTCTGTAATCAAATTTTAAAATTTTAGAAAATGGTATAAAATAAAACATAAATAAATAAAAGTATATTAACTAAAAATGGCTATACTAAAGGCAATTAGAGGTACATATGATAGGGACCCTTATTTTAAGGAAAGAATTTTGCAATGAGTTTCAGCAACTTCAGTAAGCATTTATGATTTAGAAAATTTATATATTGAAACATTTAATTTAGATGCTTCTCCACTAATACATTGTACAAGCACCCAAAAGGGAATTGTATTATCCACCATTCCAGGTGAACAAGTTAGATCAGTAGTAAAAGAACACCCAATACTAGGTAGAGCAATAGTAATGATGGTCCTTAAGAAATAATTCATATCCATAATATAATGGAATGGAATGAATTATATAAGCAAATAAATAACATAAAAGTTGACTTTGATAAATCATATAAGTCACTTACTTAAAACAGGCCAATTCAAAAAAAAATACTATTAAAAAACATGTGGAAATACTAGTAAAATGCTTTAATGAAGCACGAATACTAATATATGGCCAGAGGGGAAAATTAAATCAAGATCATTGGTCCCAAGTATCAAAATATTTGATCAGACTACGATCTTATTTAATATCAATTAAACAAAAGTTCAATTTAGACATATCAGTACCGACTATACTTAACACTTCTCTAACAATTTAAACTGGTGATGAACCGGAATCAACAGAACAAACAGACATTGACCAAATAAAATCAGAAGACCTTACAGAAAAAACCTTAAAATAGAAGAGCAAGATTTAAATAATTTTACTATTGTGACGATCCTGCCTGACGGCTAGACCGCCACAGTATGTATATAAGCAGTAGTTATCTAAATTTGGCATTATTATCATTAGTACGTAAGAGATATAAAATGAAGGATTATGATTTAGTAATTGGAAAGCGAACATATGGATTTTCGGGTATAAAAACCCAAAATAGGTCAAGTTTGGTTCCACACCATCCGCCCGAGGTGGCAACCATAGGGAAAAATACTAGAAAATAGAGAAAATACCAAACCGATCTGTCAAGGAAAAGGTCAAAAGGATGAGAGGGCCACACGGCGGTTTCCGGGCGCTGGCTCGGCTCTGGTACCTCGAGGCGAACGGTCGCTCACGCGGACAAAAGAAAACAAAGAAACACGTGGGAAAGAAAACGCGGTCGGTAGAAAACAAGGTTAGTGAATCAGTGTAATCGGCGCAGTGAGTGAACTTATACGAACTTATAAAACCCGGCTGCGGCCTCGCCCGAAGGTCCAGCCCGTAGGATTCTTGGCCTCACGAGCCTCATACCTCGGCCACGTACAATAAAACCCGGCTGCGGCCTCGCCCGAAGGTCCAGCCCGTGGAATTTTCCGTCACGAAAGAACTTGGTGTTCTGATGTTACTGTAACCTCGTAGGTCCTGCAACACCAACAAATGGTATCTACGATTCGACGGAGCGTCAGACCCGCTGACCTTGATCGCCGAACTGGTGGAGAAAATAGCAACATATGGAATTAACCAGGAGGAGGTACCCCGCACCATGTCAGAGATTTTTGAAGGTAGGGCAGCGCGATGGTTCCGCTCGAGCCACTTACAGACAGCTACGTGGGCGGAGTTTCTGGCCGAGTTCTTAGGTTTCTTCCTGCCCCCACGTTACTTCGACCGACTAGAGTACGAGATCCGAGCCCACATTTAGGGAGTACTTGGTCGAGTTAAGGACCAAGGTGCAGCAAGCCGGATACCAAAAGGAGGAAGAACTTTATGGGATCTATGGAAAAAATGCACCAGAATATCGTCAGTATATAAGACGCCACGAGTTCGAGACGCTGGAACAATTAAATCGCATGGCGACGGAATACGAAAGTGTGAGACAGCTGACGTCGAGTCGCGCAGGCATTCCAAGGATGGGGGCTACAGACCGGGATAGGACCAACCCTCGTCGGACGCCGAACCCCTTTCGAAGCCCAGAGGTACCCATTCAAGGAGGGAATGCAACTCATCAAGTGATCAGACAGCCCCTATCGAACATAGACGTACAGCGAGCTTGTAGCAGGTGCGGAGAAGTCGGCCACTTTAGACGGTGTTGTACTAATGCACGCCTGAACTTTTGTTGGGACTGTGGTCGTAAGAATATATTGACTGTCGATTGTTGTCGCCGGGATACCCCGGAAAACGAACAACGTCTTCGCCGAGATGCGGGCGCAGCGGAGACGAGTGAAGTAGCAGTCCGACATCAAGAAACCTACCATTAAGGATAAGCAACGGCCTGATCACTGCTACCGTGCAGATCGGAGTCCGATGGGTGGACGCCACGGTGGATACGGGAGCGACGAGGAGCTTTGCGAGCGAAGGGTACGTTCGTATGGTAGCAAGACCTGAGGAGATGCAAGAGATCATCACTACAATATCGTTAGCTGATCGGTCAAGCCTGGCAGTGAAGAAGCTATGGCGTACTCGCGTGGAATTAGCTGGCACGCGAGTGTGGATGCCATTCTTGGTGATGCCAACCATGTTGGATCGCGTGATAATAGGTATGGACTTCTTGGCGGCGATGGGAACACAGATACAGTGCGGAGAAGCCACCTTAAAGGTAAAATTGAGCCCGTCGGCGGAAGACCCCCGACTGCGGCCAAGTAAAGTCGATCGGATGTCGTCAGAGGATACGAACCCGGAAGTACTCCAAGCAAGGAGTCCGGCAGTTCTAGGAAATCAGGAATCCGACGATAAGGACACTGTGTATACAGAGCAGAGTGAGGTCCCCGAGCTCAATCGGATCATGCGTCAGATGACCCCATCAGGAGAACGAAAAAACGACCACGGAGGAGACGAGATCAGGAGGTACGACGAACCGGGAAGGGCCTTGGAGGACTTTCGGCCGGACGAAATCGACGAAGCAGAGGGTGGAGAACCAATGACGGAAGAGGATGACCTAAGACCCGACCAGCGGGAATTTATCACCCGTGAGTTGACGCTTTTCAAGGAGCTTCAAGGTGTATCACACGTGGCGGAGCATCGGATTATAATGCGAGACGATAAACCCTTGATACAAAGTGGACGAACTACTTCGAGAAGACGCCATTGAACCTTCACACAGTCCGCATAGCGCTCCCATAGTGTTGGTCAAAAAGAAGACGGGTGAATGACGCATGTGCGTTGATATAGACATTTGAACGCTCACTCAGTGCCCGACGCGTACCACTTCCCTAGGATCAACCCTACTGTCTCCGACAGTGGCTAGGCATGGCATCTTGGTATCGCCGGTTCGTCCCTAACTTCGCAAACGTGGTACAACCAATGACTGCCCTGTTGAAGAAAGGCCGGAAGTGGGCATGGGGTCCCGAGCAACAGAACGCGCTAGAAGAGGTGAAAAGAAGGCCCCCGTGTTAGGATGTCAAGACTTCGACAAGACGTTTGTGTTGCAAACTGACGCTAGCGACGTGGGGCTAGGAGCAGTCTTGTCGCAAGATATCGAGGGCCAGGAGAGAGTCATCGCGTACGCCAGCCGTCGACTCACAGCCACGGAGGGCAATTACACGACGACGGAAAAAGAGTGTCTGGCCATCATATGGGCTATTAGGAAAATGCGGTGATACTTGGAAGGGTATCGGTTCGAAGTGGTTACCGACCACCTAGCCCTCAAATGGTTGAACTCCATCGAAAGTCCCTCCGGTCGGGTAGCAAGATGGGCGCTGGAGTTGCAACAGTTCCAGTTCGACGTGCGGTACCGTCGAGGCAAATTGAACGCGTTATCCCGGCAACCCTGTAAAGTCTTGCAACAGATGGCCGAGGTGGAGACGCCCTGTAAATGGATCCAAGGTATGCAAGTTATGATAAGAGAATACCCCGAGAAGTTCTCAGACTACATGATGGAAAATGGACAACTATACCGGAATTTGGGACACAGAGCTGATGACGAGGACTATTTCCCGTGGAAACTGTGCGTTCCTAGTTCAAATAGAGTCCGAGTCCTCCAAGAATGCCACGACGCGCCCACGGCTGGACATCTGGGCGTCCGAAAAACCGTTTCTCGACTATCTCAGAGGTATTTCTGGCCCGGCATGCTTAGAGACGCGAAGCGATACGTCCAGCGCTGCGAGTCGTGCCAGAAGTTTAAAATCGCCCAGATGAAAGCGGCAGACAAAATGTTAACCCGCGTAACAACCGTTTGACGTTTTATGCGAAGACTTTGTCGGCCCGCTACCCCGGTCGAAACACGGAAACACCATGCTCCTCGTATTTCATGACATCTTTTCCAAATGGGTGGAGTTGATCCCGTTACGGAAAGCTAGCGCCGCCCAAGTTCAGAAGGCATTCCGGGGACAGATACTGGGCCGAGTCGGCATCCCTCGGAAGTTCGTCTGCGATAATGGTACTCAATTTACCAGCCGCCAAATATGACGGTCCCTACACCGTAATGAGGTTCATATCCCCTAACCTTGTTCTGTTGTGACGCCCAGGGGAAAGACTTTCACGCTCCGCCAACATCAGCCAGCTGAAACCCTATTACTCTAAGGACTTCGGGAATGCAGCCGCAGAAGAAGACGACGGGACTGCCCTGGGAGGCGAAACGAGAGGTTAAGCAGGGTAGAGGTTCACACGGTAATTTTTAAGTTGAATTGTACTAGCACACATAATGTTATTATCTAAGTATTCTAAGTCGAGGTTTCACTGCACCGATAGGTAGGGAGCTTGAACAATAAGGGTCTCGTATCTATAAGTTTAGTCTCCGCTTTCAGATGGAAGAAGTCATCGAGTTGTCGGATGGTTCCGACGATACCGAGAGTTTTTACACGACCTTTCGGATCTCGACGAGTGGGTAGCGGAAGAGTACAGCGGACGAGATTCGGATGCATCGGAAGACGAAGAGGGAGAGATCGCAGAGGACCAGGTTACCAACGATGGCCGAAGTGAAGAAGACGTACACGACGGCGATGAGTCTTTCGACGACCAGGAGTCTGGGGGTACAGGAAGGTCTCGGTTTGCGGGCATGTGGGGCCCTAAACCCGGCGAGACACGACGACCCGCTCGACCTTCGACAACGTACAACGTCGAGGATGATTCCAGCAACGCGAGCGACAGCGACGAACGCGACGGGCCTCGAGATTACACGATAACCGTGGACCAGGCGAGATCCTCGAGGCGGTCACACGAGGTACGCCGAGTCCCACCAACGCCCTTCCATCGAGCACTCGTATCATCGTACGGTCGAAGACCAAGTCAGCCGCTGGGAAGGACATGTTGCGATGATGCGCATCGAGGTCAAGTGGGTCGTGTTTAAGACACCCTGGATACGCGCCGAAGGTCCTTACATAGACGAACCTCCATCACCACCGCCGCCCCCGCACTGGATTAGGACGCGACGTTCCGTCCCCAGACAGAGGTCCAGACATCCCCACATCGGCCGAAGAAGACCCGTGCGCAGGAAACTCAGACATCCCCGACTTGCAGGCAACGTTCTCCGAAGCAGACCCGTGTCCAGACGTCCCCAACTTACCGGCAACGCTCGCCAACGAAGACTCGCGTCCAGGCGGCCCAGACATCCCCGGTTGGACCACAGCGCTCACCACAGAAGACCGGAGCGCAGGAGGCGAAGCGCTACCGCGTGAGTTCGCACCCTGGGACTCACCATGTGAAGTGTGTTGCGGAGTGTGAGTTGGCGACCGATAGCGAGGATGGGGTAGAGGATCGCCCACTGTTCCGTCGAGTAATCCAGAAGGCCAGTACGGCGGACTCCGACCCAATGGACGAGACCGAGGAGGATGACGTTGCGGTCCAATCGACGTCACAGCAGCGCCAATCCCCGATCTGCGCCCCGACCGACGCACCGCTGACCGAATGGGTGGACGGAGTCCTCGATCAGGTCTTGACCGAAATCCAGGGGACCGGTTGGGATAAGTCGTTCATGGAGGAGTTGACCTCATCCACATCGACCCTGACGGGCGAACTGCGACAACTGCCGGCACCGGCCATTCGTCTGATCGCCGAGAGGGCGGGCGAACAAGCCGGACGAGGATGATGGGGATGGATTGGCACTACGTCGTCACCGTGAAGAGCGACGGACGGCTCATCATCAGCCCCCGGTAGGGTGTGACGATCCTGCCTGACGGCTAGACCGCCACAGTATGTATATAAGCAGTAGTTATCTAAGTTTGTCATTATTATTATAAGTACGTAAGAGATATAAAATGAAGGATTATGATTTAGTGATTGGAAAGCGAACATATGGATTTTCGGGTATAAAACCAAAATAGGTCAAGTTTGGTTCTGCACCATCCGCCCGAAGTGGCAACAATAGGGAAAAATACTAGAAAATAGAGAAAATAGTAAGCCGATCTGGCAAGGAAAAGGTCAAAAGGATGAGAGGGCCACACGGCGGTTTCCGGGCGCTGGCTCAGCTCTGGTACCTCAAGGCGAACGGTCGCGCACGCGGACAAAAGAAAACAATGAAACACGTGGGAAAGAAAACGCGGTCGGTAAGAAACAAGGTTAGTGAAGCAGTGTAATCGGTGCAGTGAAACCCAAGAACAATTAAATACGACGAATAAAACTGAGTGAACTTATACGAAAGGAAACGACAAGCCGGGTTGATATACATATTGTTTTTGTCCGACGGTGAGACGGAAGATCCTCTCCCTTGCCCCATTAATCCCACATCGTAGCGGAATGCCCTTCCGACTTTGACTAATCAAACTTGCTTTTAGCAGGCCAACCGTAATAGAATCTGGCTGCGGCCTCGCCCGGAGGTCCAGCCCGTAGGATTCTTGGCCTCACGAGCCCCGTACCTCGGCCACGTACAATAAAACCCGGCTGCGGCCTCGCCCGAAGGTCCAGCCCGTAGGATTCTTGGCCTCACGAGCCTCATACCTCGGCCACGTACAATAAAACCCGGCTGTGGCCTCGCCCGAAGGTCCAGCCCGTGGAATTTACCGTCACGCAAGGACTTGGTGTTCTAATGTTACCGTAACCTCGTAGGTCCTGGAACACACACACCAGAAATCTAATCGGAAATGAAACATCAATAACTGAAGTCATTTCCAGATTAAAAAGCAACGTCAAGGGCGAAACTGTAGAGTATTGTCAGCAAAACTGATGAACCTACAGCATCGCAATAAAACTGCTAACCAGTACACACAAGAGGTTGAGAAGATGACAACATCTTTAGAAGGTGCATATATAACAGACAGTTATTCCACTTAGCATGCAGTCAAAGCAATGACTAAGAATTGTACAATCGATAAGGTAAACCTTATCATGCAAGCTGGTACCTTCAATACTATGAATGATGCCATATCAAAATTTGTAAACAGTTGCACAGAAGCAACCGGACAGCCAAACACTGTCCTATATTACAAAAATTACCCGCAGCGCGGCGGAAACCGCAGACGAGGAAATTACAGAGGTAACTTTCGTAGTCGTAATAATAATTACAACAACAATAGTACCTAATACAATAATGGTCGAGGCCAATATAGAGGAAACTATAGAGGCCGTGGAAACTCGAGTCAAGGCCACAACAATAATAACCAAAATAATATCCGAGTAACCAATAGTACATCGGAAATCTCACAAAACCCTTTATATATTCAACAGTAGAAAATGCAAGGATTCATACCGTTAATCTCACTCAGAACAAATTTGTATCATTGAATCATGCGGCTACAGGAAAAGAACTTGTCTTTTTAGTAGACACAGGTGCAGACATTTCAGTAGTTAAAGAAAATTATGATGTCTTTCATGACATACAAGATAATTACATTATAGGCTAAAAGGAATAAGTCAAGAGGTAACCAAATCCAAGGGGTTAACTTCTATTGAGATACAGACCACTAAGTACATAATACATTTCGCTATTCCTTGTGATGGCATATTAGGAATCGATTTTATAAAAAAATACAACTGTCAAGCCATCTGAAGATTGGCTTATAATTAGACCTAATAACTTAAAATTTCCAATTTATGTTCCAATAACATACAGTTCTGGCAACAACTCAATACTTCTGCCAGCAAGATCATAAGTTATTAGAAAAATTCAACTAAATTCAAAAGAAGACAGTGTATTGATTCCAAATCAAGAAATTAAGCATGGTATTTACATAGCGAGTACCATAGCAACAGCTAAAAACGCTTTCATAAGACTACTCAATACCACAAATAAAGATCAAGTAGTCAGTACAAATATTTTAGCTTATGAATCACTTTCGAACTACGATGTAGTCAAAACTAATCTAGCAAATAGAGAAAAATCTGTACTATCTCAACTTTCAAAAAACTTTCCTCCACAATTCAAATCACAGTTTTCAAGTCTATGCACCCAATATAATGATATATTCGGATTGGAAGCCGAACCAATAAGCACAAATAATTTTTATAAACAAAAACTGAAATTAAAGGATGATGAAGCCCACACAGTCAGGTGAATGAAATACAGAAACAAGTCGGAAAATTGATCACCGACGGGATTGTTAAACCAACTGTATCTGAATATAATAGCCCATTATTACTTGTTCTTAAAAAACCATCTCCAGGTTCAGAACAAAAGAAATGGCGATTAGTGATTGACTAACGTCAAATTAATAAAAAGTTACTGTCCGATAAATTTCCACTCCCAAGAATTGATGATATTTTGGATCAACTGGGACGAGCAAAATATTTTTCATGCCTTGACTTAATGTCAGGATTTCATCAAATTGAACTCGAAAAAAGTTAAGTTAAGTTAAAAAGTTAAAAGTTAAGTTAAAGGGATATAACGTCATTTTCAACGAGCAATGGCTCGTATCGCTTCACGCGATTACCTTTCGGATTAAAAATAGCGCCCAACTCATTTCAGAGAATAATGACTATTGCATTCTCTGGATTTGAACCTTCACAAGCATTCTTTTATATGGATGATTTAATAGTTATAGGTTGTTCCGAAAAACATATGCTTAAAAACTTAACAGACGTTTTTGAGAAATGCAGGAAATACAATATAAAGTTACATCCAGAAAAATGTTCATTTTTGATGCATGAGGTGACTTTTCTCGGTCGCAAATGAATACTTACAGACGACAAGAAATATGACGTCATTATGAGTTACCCTGCGCCACACAATGCGGACAGCGCTAGACGATTCGTAGCATTTTGCAATTATTATTGACGTTTCATAAAAAATTTCTCCGAATATTCACGGCACATAACAAGATTATGTAAAAAGACTGTTCCCTTTGAATGGACAGATGAATGCCAAAACGCATTCCAATATTTAAAAACAAAACTCATGGGACCAACTTTGCTACAATATCCCGATTTCAGCAAAGAATTTTGTATAATTACTGATGCAAGTAAGCAAGCGTGTGGAGCGGTTTTAACTTAAAACCATAACGACACCAACACCAATAAAGAAAGTCACTACTAGATATCAAAATAGACAGAAATTCCGCGCGGAAAACAAACAAATAGAATTGCCTACGCAATCTATAGAGAAAGCTTCTAAGCCCAACGTATATGAAGTCATAAACAATGACGAAGTACGTAAAGTAGTGGACTTGCATGTAAAAGATATGCTATGTTTATTTAAACATGGTAGGAAAATTACTGCAAGATATGATGTTAGCGATTTATATACTAATGGAATCCTAGACTTAGGTCAATTTTTCCAAAGGCTTGAAATGCAAGCCGGTATAAACAAAATCAGCCAACCTCAAATGGCACCGTGGGAAAATATCTTTTAACATGTATCAATAGATAATTTTAAACAAATGGGCAACAAGATATTGAATACCTTAAGAGTAGCGCTACTCAACCCGGTGGCCCTTATAGAAAAACAAGACGAGAAAGAAGCAATACTGTTAAAATTCCATGACGTTCCAATACAAGGAGGTCATACTGGCATTACAAAAACCTTGGCCAAGGTCAAAAACAATTTTTTTTGGAAAGGTATGACTCGAGATATTACTGAATACATACGAAAATGTCAGAAATGCCAAAAAGCGAAAATAACTAAGCACAATAAGACTCCATTGAAAATAACTGATTTGCCTATAAATGCTTTCGACAGAGTGATAGTGGACACTATTGGTCCACTACCAAAATCAGAAAATGGCAATGAGTATGCAGTCACTCTAATATGTGGTCTGACTAAATACTTAGTTGCCATACTGGTTCCAAATAAAAACGCGAACATTGTCGCTAAAGAAATTTTTGAATCATTTATTCTAAAGTACGGTCCAATAAAGACGTTCATTACGGACATGGGTACAGAATATAAGAATTCAATTATAAATGACTTGTGCAAATACCTAATAATTGAAAATATAACATCTACGGCACACCACCACCATACAGTAGGAACAATAGAACGAAGTAATAGAACTTTCAATGAATACATACGCTCATATATATCGGTTGATAAAACTGAGTATTTCAATATTTCGTTTTTTGTGTCAACACGGCCCCTTCAATGGCACATAATTATTGTCCATACGAGCTAGTATTTGGTAAAACAAATAATTTACCAAAGCAATTTAATAGTAAAGAAATATAGATGACTATGCTAAGGAAAGTAAATATAGATTAGAAGTACCATACACAAGAGCTAGAATAATGATAGAAAAAAATAAGAAAAATATTAAGATACTATATGATCAGAAAATAAACAACATAGATATATCAGTAGGTGATCAAGTCCTTTTAAGAAATGAAACAGTTCATAAGTTAGATTATCAATATACCGGTCCGTATAAAGTAACGGAATTAGGAGAAAGAAATAACATTATAATAACGAATAATAATGTAGTATGCATGTATCATTGTAGCGAGTACCCACTGTTTCGACACCAACATTGTTTTACAGTGTACTTAAACAAATACAAAAGTGCCAGCCTCTAAACTCGTGCGGCCAGCCGAAATATGAATGCGCTTCAGAGCCCAACTTATGGGAAGTGCTAGTGTCAGCATATTCCCATGGAATACAATTGTGAACATATACTTTGATATATACATGACGGCCGCTGCCAATGTTTGCAGGCAGCGCAGCCGCGAATAGCTAGCTGTAAGGCATTCTCGATTTGACAATGATATAATAAAGATCTGCCCGCGGCCGTTGGCCACGAAGACTAAAACAATGAATTTTTCTCTATGGGTTCAACATGGATTATACTAACTACAAGGAGGACAATTAATACAATTAATACGAATAATAAATGGCAATTATAACATGGCGACCATGACAGCTATTGCTGCGAGGCTAATAAGAAGGTTTACCCGCGCGCTAACTGTCCAATTTCAAAAGTCGATTTATTTGAATTCAAAGTCTGTTAGTTTAAAAACACTGTTAAGTTGTTGTTGCTGCTAGCCAGTGTCATCTCTATATTGTTAGTATTGGAAAACTTAGGAATGTAAGAAGAAGAAAGTGATGCTATTAGAAGTTTAAGAGCAGCAAACCACAAGTGTAAGAAAAAATGTTAATAATTTGATTAATTGTGAACTCATTTGAATTTTAATAAAGATTTCAGCTATCTGTATGCTGTGAACCAGAGCTTGAAATAAGTGGAAAGCCTCTGGGACCGTGGGTGTCCCAACAGCTATGTTGGATCCAAAAACAAAACAAAGTTGAAAGTGAAAGAAACGCGAGGAAAGCCAGAAGAAAACCGACCAAGCAGTTATGAAAGTTTGCCGCCACATCCACTTTTGTGAAAGAGTACGACCGAAAATGTTTAAGTGAAACAGTTATCTCCAATCCATGTCCCATCCTTTTTAAATTTTCTGTAAAGGGGATCCTGGCCAGACTGAGCCGCATACCAGCCTAAGAAACTACTTTTCAGATGGCTCCCGAACAGGGACATGGCGTTTACGAATTTTAGATGACAAATATATGACTTTGAGAATTTTTGGGTACAAGAAAAAAAAACAAGGAAGAACGCTATAGTCGAGTACCTCGACTATCAGATACCCGTTACTCAGCTAAAGGGACCAAAGGAAAATGGAGATATGCAAGCAGCAAAGCGAGATTGAAATGCGCCACCTACCAGCGGTAGACAGATTTAAGCGTTATGGGCGTTAGAGTGGACGTGGCAAAGTTTTTTTTGGATCAATCGATAGGTATTGACGAGACCAATACATTTCAGTTAAAATTGTATGTTGTATTTGTATCTACACAGAAAAAAAATTGATATGATATGATGGTCAATTTGTAGAAATCCAGTATCAATTCGGCCTTGATACGGCAGATATCAATTTGAAATGTTCGAAATGGTAAAAACGATTTTCGGTAATATCATTTTTACATTAAGCGGTATCAATTTTTTGCAATATTTTTGTTGTAAATTTGATATTATTGTAGATTTGATACTATAATTTCAAATGAACATTGTAGTAGATTGGATATTAAAAATACCAATTTGATATTATAATTATAATTTAAATAAAAAATAATATACCAATTTTTTTTATTATACGTTTTATTACCTATTTACAGTTTGTACAAAATATTTACAGTATTTCTTAATAACATATTATTTTAGGATATTTACATTGGGTCTATTTTTCGTACTTGTGTATACTTATTAACTCAAATTTCTTAATTGTGATTAACTTATAATTATAGTTTTTATACAATCTTAAAAGATTCCAGTTCGGCATCCACCGCATAAGCTTGAAAGTGCTCGCTAAAATTTGAAACCTTAATTAATTGAGTAATAAGAACAAATTTATAAAAGACATTCAAGAATGTGCAAAATTTTAAGAAAAACAATGAACATCACGTGCATCTGTCTACATGTCTGTACATGTGTATGTACATGAGAAGCGACTTTGCAGGGCGACGTAGAAAAAAAAAAATAGGCATGTAAGTCTAAGCGCATTTTAAAATATGTTTATGTTTAAATGCTATTATGTTTAATACATACATACTTATAAATTTTATTCACGCTAGCACACATACACACGCTTACGTACATACGTATGTACCCTTCAGTTCCAAAAAAAAAGTTTCACTTGTGAATCACGTGGGTCATGTCCTCTTGCACAAGTGAAGAACAAGTGACGCTCCATTGTATGGGATGTCCGCATTTTCACAAGTGAAAATTCAAATGAAAATTTTTCGAAGTCCTACGGGATTTCACTTGTTCCTTATACTCATTTTTCGTATGGCCTGTCACGTGCCGGTGACACGTCCCAAGTGAATATCTTGTGAAAATCAGAATTTTTCCATGACTTTTCACTTGTGAAATCACTTGCATGTGACACGTCCCAAGTGAAATCACTTGTGAAAATCAGAATTTTTCCACGAGTCTTCACTTATGAAAATATAGAATTTAAAACACATACATTTTTAATTACATTTAAATTAATTTTAATTAGATCGTATTATTCAGATTTTCAATAAGGGGACAATTATTGTTGGTATTTCTGTTTTTTTTTTGTTAGTTTGTTTTTCACGTTCGTCATCGCCTTTCTCAAACATTTGTCCGGGTCTTTGGAGTCCTTGGCCAATGCTCCTGAAAAAATGTATGGGCATATGATTAAAAAATGCGTTTTACTTTTTTAATTGTATATTTACCTTACATAGCTGTGTATAAACCCTTTGCGGGATTTTTTTTGGCACAAAACATTTTGTCATCCACTTTCGGCTAACGGAACCCATTGAATACCTTCAACATTTACGTACTTTAAACTAAGATCAATGCACAGCATCTTAAACTTTATGTAGCACTTTATTATATTAACTAAACGATTAAAGTATATTTGCTGCGCACAATTAAAATGCATGCTTCCCTTTCTCACCCCTTTACTTGATTTCTTTTGTTTTCTCTTCGCTGTTGGCGCGTGCCACTGCACCTATACCCTTTCTAAAGCGAAAAATATCCGACTATATAATTTGTACTTCTTAAGTAAAAAATACAATACGAATTTATTAAAAATGTTAATACTAATACTACTAATGTTTTAAATATTGAAATCAATTTTAACGGACTAATTTTCTATAATTACACTAAAAAATATATTGTAATAAAAATGTATAATATGTAAACATAACATTATAAGTAAATCCAAATTACTTAATTTTACTATAATCAAATAATTTACTTTTATAAAACAATATAAGTTGTTTATTTTCGATAAATAATAATGCTCCTAAAATATTAGGGCATTCACATGTCGCTGCTCCACGAAAATTTTTCCGCCGAAATATTAGTCGCTAGCCGAACATAACGGAGAGACGCAAAAAAAATAACGGACCGGTCGAAATTTGTCTCTGCGAGCGCGGAGTGCAGGCAGATTATAAGACAAGAAAGAGAGGGAAATATCCGAATATCTGCCTCTCTTTGTTGCACGATCGTTTTCGTGGGCAGTCTTCTACGCTGCGCCGACTGCTCTCTGCTGACGTCAACAGCGGCACAGCGTTTTAGGCACAAAAAAAAAACAAAAGAGCTTTTTGCCTTCAGCCTTGTCACCGCGTCCCTACTGCAGAACTGAAGGGTATGTACATACATAGTTGGGTCAATCGATAAAAATTGATGAGAACAATACATTTCAGTTAAAATTTTTAATCTAGCATCAAAACTGTAGGAGCCACAGCTTTGGGCGGTTTGTGGGCGTTAGAGTGGGCGTGGCACTCTACTGAAAAAAAACTTGCGCTGCGTAAGAAGCTCAGGAATCTGCACGCCAAATCTCAATAACCTAGCTCTCATAGTGCAAATGCAAGGATTCATACCGTTAATCTCACTCAGAACAAATTTGTATCATTGAATCATGTGGCTACAGGAAAAGAACTTGTCTTTTTAGTAGACACAGGTGCAGACATTTCAGTAGTTAAAGAAAATTCTGATGTCTTTCATGACATACAAGATAATTACATTATAGGCATAAAAGGAATAAGTCAAGAGGTAACCAAATCCAAGGGGTTAACTTCTATTGAGATACAGACCACTAAGTACATAATACATTTCGCTATTCCTTGTGATGGCATATTAGGAATCGATTTTATAAAAAAATACAACTGTCAAGCCATCTGAAGATTGGCTTATAATTAGACCTAATAACTTAAAATTTCCAATTTATGTTCCAATAACATACAGTTCTGGCAACAACTCAATACTTCTGCCAGCAAGATCACAAGTTATTAGAAAAATTCAACTAAATTCAAAAGAAGACAGTGTATTGATTCCAAATCAAGAAATTAAGCATGGTATTTACATAGCGAGTACCATAGCAACATCTAAAAACGCTTTCATAAGACTACTCAATGCCACAAATAAAGATCAAGTAGTCAGTACAAATATTTTAGCTTAAGAATCACTTTCGAACTACGATGTAGTCAAAACTAATCTAGCAAATAGAGAAAAATCTGTACTATCTCAACTTTCAAAAAACTTTCCTCCACAATTGAAATCACAGCTTTCAAGTCTATGTACCCAATATAATGATATATTCGGATTGGAAGCCGAACCAATAAGCACAAATAATTTTTATAAACAAAAACTGAAATTAAAGGATGATGAAGCCCACACAGTCAGGTGAATGAAATACAGAAACATGTCGGAAAATTGATCACCGACGGGATTGTTAAACCAACTGTATCTGAATATAATAGCAAATTATTACGTGTTCTTAAAAAACCATCTCCAGGTTCAGAACAAAAGAAATGGCGATTAGTGATTGACTATCGTCAAATTAATAAAAAGTTACTGTCCGATAAATTTCCACTCCCAAGAATTGATGATATTTTGGATCAACTGGGACGAGCAAAATATTTTTCATGCCTTGACTTAATGTCAGGATTTCATCAAATTGAACTCGAAAAAAGTTAAGTTAAGTTAAAAAGTTAAAAGTTAAGTTAAAGGGATATAACGTCATTTTCAACGAGCAATGGCTCGTATCGCTTCACGCGATTACCTTTCGGATTAAAAATAGCGCCCAACTCATTTCAGAGAATAATGACTATTGCATTCTCTGGATTAGAACCTTCACAAGCATTCTTTTATATGGATGATTTAATAGTTATAGGTTGTTCCGAAAAACATATGCTTAAAAACTTAACAGACGTTTTTGAGAAATGCAGGAAATACAATATAAAGTTACATCCAGAAAAATGTTCATTTTTGATGCATGAGGTGACTTTTCTCGGTCGTACATGAATACTTCCAGACGACAAGAAATATGACGTCATTATGAATTACCCTGCGCCACACAATGCGGACAGCGCTAGACGATTCGTAGCATTTTGCAATTATTATTGACGTTTCATAAAAAAATTTCTCCGAATATTCACGGCACATAACAAGATTATGTAAAAAGACTGTTCCTTTTGAATGGACAGATGAATGCCAAAACGCATTCCAATATTTAAAAACAAAACTCATGGGACCTACTTTGCTACAATATCCCGATTTCAGCAAAGAATTTTGTATAATTACTGATGCAAGTAAGCAAGCGTGTGGAGCGGTTTTAACTCAAAACCATAACGGACACCAACACCAATACAGAAAGTCACTACTAGATATCAAAATAGACAGAAATTCCGCGCGGAAAACAAACAAATAGAATTGCCTACGCAATCTATAGAGAAAGCTTCTAGGCCCAACGTATATGAAGTCATAAACAATGACGAAGTACGTAAAGTAGTGACCTTGCATGTAAAAGATATGCTATGTTTATTTAAACATGGTAGGAAAATTACTGCAAGATATGATGTTAGCGTTTTATATACTAATAGAATCCTAGACTTAGGTCAATTTTTCCAAAGGCTTGAAATGCAAGTCGGTATAAACAAAATCAGCCAACCTCAAATGGCACCGTGGGAAAATATCTTTGAACATGTATCAATAGATAATTTTAAACAAATGGGCAATGCCAGTCATACTGGCATTACAAAAACCTTGGCCAAGGTCAAAAGACATTATTTTTGGAAAGGTATGACTCGAGATATTACTGAATACATACGGAAATGTCAGAAATGCCAAAAAGCGAAAATAACTAAGCACAATAAGACTCCATTGATAATAACTGATTTGCCTATAAATGCTTTCGACAGAGTGATAGTGGACACTATTGGTCCACTACCAAAGTCAGAAAATGGCAATGAGTATGCAGTCACTCTAATATGTGGTCTGACTAAATACTTAGTTGCCATACTGGTTCCAAATAAAAACGCGAACATTGTCGCTAAAGAAATTTTTGAATCATTTATTCTAAAGTACGGTCCAATAAAGACGTTCATTACGGACATGGTTACAGAATATAAGAATTCAATTATAAATGACTTGTGCAAATACCTAATAATTGAAAATATAACATCTACGGCACACCACCACTATACAGTACGAACAATAGAACGATGTAATAGAACTTTCAATGAATACATACGCTCATATATATCGGTTGATAAAACTGAGTATTTCAATATTTCGTTTTTTGTTTCAACACGGCCCCTTCAATGGCACATAATTATTGTCCATACGAGCTAGTATTTGGTAAAACAAATAATTTACCAAAACAATTTAATAGTAAAGAAAATATAGAACCCATATATAATATAGATGACTATGCTAAGGAAAGTAAATATAGATTAGAAGTACCATACAAAAGAGCTAGAATAATGATAGAAAAAAAATAAGAAAAATATTAAGATACTATATGATCAGAAAATAAACAACATAGATATATCAGTAGGTGATCAAGTCCTTTTAAGAAATGAAACAGTTCATAAGTTAGATTATCAATATACCGGTCCGTATAAAGTAACGGAATTAGGAGAAAGAAATAACATTATAATAACGAATAATAATGTAGTATGCAAGTGACGTATACGCAAATACCCTGGATACCAAACCCAACACACAACCTGTATATCCCGAGATACCCATTATTCCAATTGTCAATAACATAAGTCCAGAGCCTACTATCGCAGTTATTCAAATCAATCCGACATAAACATTTAACCCCTCAGACACAAATCTTTCCCACGCCTTCAATCGGCAGCACCAGAATTATAAACACTTCTCACGCCTTTATCGACGACGGTAGACATAAACAATATTCAAACATTTAAACAAAGGGTCCAGCCTGAGAACCCATTCGTCAGCATAAAAGCTTTGGCCAATCCAAATTAATTAAACAAAAGATGCAGCCTAGAAACCGTTTCATCGGGCCACAGATTTGACCAATCAAAATTCTCAATCAAAGTCCACTTTCGCTGCTCGCGTCGCTGTCACCGCTAAAAGCCATAGTTATAAGAATAATGTATTTTGTAAAATCAGTTTAAGATTGGGGATCTAACTCGAAAGAACTTTACCAATAAAACTCCGCTGTATATTAAAATAAAAATCGCTTTTTTTTTAATATATCCCGAAGCAAAAAACATAATTGGCGCAGTCGGTAGGATACAAGTAATATCCTCGCGAGTGACTACCTAAAAAGGACTTAAAAAAATCACTTCGCGAAAATAAAAACATTATTTGTATCCGCAAAACGAACTTACCAACATTAGTTAAATCACGAATGAGGATTTCTAATGTCTAACCCAGCGATAATAAATCTAATTAATTTCGCCTAAAAAACCATTAAAAATGGAATTGCCATCAACATCAGCAGCAGCAGCAGCCGTGGCCGCAGCAGCAAAAGCAACTCAAGCCCTCTCAGATGTATCCATGAATCATTTCCTTCTGCAACTAAAACAGATAAATAAATTCAACGGAGACCCACTCTATTTGGCTCTCTTTATAAAGGAAGTCGATGAATTAGTCTACCATTACCCTACAACATCAGAAGGCCAAAATCAAATTATCCAAGCAGCCATCAGGAACCTCCTAGTTGGACAAGCCAGATCACTCTTGATGAGAAACATACCACAGGACTGGAAGGAATTGAGAACCCTACTTATCAGCGAGTTCAACAGCGCAACACCTCCACATCGAATGATAGCAGAATTACGTGAGACTAAATATAAAAATAATCTAAGAAAATTTGTTGAAGAATTAGAAGAACAGACTAGTAGAATTTGTTGTAAATTGAGCTTAGACAATAATCCATCAAACACAGTTCTAGTTTCGAGGACATTGAGTGATACATTAGCTGAAGTGATTCGTGAAAAATTACCAGTCAAAACTTTTATTACATTAAGTAAATTTGATATTTCGTCTCCTCTTAAATTAAAACAAGCTGCCCAAGCTGTAGGAATCTTTGAAGATAAATCCATAAACAATCGTTCTTATATGTTCAAAAACTCTCAGGAAGATGATGAATTTCAGGACTTTAAAACATCAAAATCATACTCAAATACAAAACCCAACTATCATTCAGATAATAACCAAGGGGGTAGATTCCAAAATAACAATTATCAAAACAAATATAACAACAACCAGCAGAGACAGAATAGATTCGACTCTAATAGAAATTGGGGTAACAACAATAATTCTGGTAATAATAATTCAGGAAATAATTATTATCCTAAAACTTTTCAAAACAATCAAGGACAGGGTAATCAAAGTTCTCAGAATACCAATGTTCCCCAAAAACGTCCCCGAGTTTCAGATTCAGATCAACAACGTAAGTCTGAGCCAATGGACACATTTGAAAATTTTCAGACAACAGCCTCGGACGAAACACCACAGCCATAAAAATTAAAATTGATAATAAACTATGCCTCTGTCTTATCGATACAGGATCAAGCATAAATTTAATTAACGAAAACTTCTTTAACTATCAAATTAAAATTAATTCTACTAAAATTGAAACAATTAGTGAATCTGTAACTTTGAATAAATATATTCAGTTTAGTATTCCAAAATTATTTTCATCTAAGCAAACATTTTTTATAAAAAACTTTTCAAAACATTATGACATTCTTATAGGAAGACAAATTCTGAAAGAATCGTCAGCAAAAATTGATTTTATGAAAAACACCATTGAATTACATAATTATGAATTCCCTATGGTAAATATAACGGAAAAATGTAATCAAACTGCTTCAAATGTAGTAGATGATGAAGAATATAATTATGCCTTACAAACGGACTTATCTGACAATAATATTAGAGACGACCACTTAAATAATGAAGAAAAAACTTAACTTCATTATTTAATGTCAAAATATTTTGATATTCAGTATCATGAAGGTGAAAATTTGACTTTCACGAACGAAATCAAACACGTTATAAAAACAAAACATGAAGAACCGATTTATAGGAGACCATATAGTTATCCTACATTTACGATACAGAAGTCGAAAAACAAATTGAAGAAATGATAAGACAAGGTATTATCAGAAAATCCAAATCTCCTTATTGCAGTCCAATTGTAATGGTACCCAAGAAAAGGGATGCATCGGGCATACCCAAATTTCGTATGGCTATTGATTACAGAGGACTGAATGAAATAACTATCAATGATAAATTCCCTATTCCGAACATGGACGAAATATTAGACAAGTTAGGGAAATGTCAATACTTTACAGCATTAGATCTTGCTAAAGGGTTCCATCAAATTGAAATGGACCCAGACTCTATTCAAAAAACTGCATTCTCCATTAAGAAGAGTCACTATGAATATACTAGAATGCCCTTCGGCCTTAAAAATGCACCCGCTACATTTCAGCGTTGTATGAATAACATATTACACGACATAATAACATACCCATTGTCTAGTATATTTAGACGACATTGTTATATTTTCAACCTCTTTACAAGAGCATATTCAATCTTTAAAAAAAGTATTCGAACGTCTTCGCAGATCGAATCTCAAACTACAATTAGATAAATGTGAGTTTATGAAACGAGAAACTGAATTTTTAGGTCACATAATTTCAACTGAAGGAATCAGAGCAAATCCAAATAAAATTCAAGCTATTCAAGATTTTAAAATTCCAAACTCTCCAAAACAAATAAAATCATTTTTAGGCCTTTGTGGTTTTTATCGTAAATTTATAAAAGATTTCGCAAAAATTGCCAAGCCCATGACTCTCTGTTTAAAGAAAGGAGCAAAGATAAATATAAACGATCCTAGTTACAATGAAGCGTTTGAAAAATTAAAAACTTTAATAAGTAACGATCCAATTCTTATATATCCAGATTTTGAAAAGAAGTTTGATCTAACTACAGATGCAAGCAATTATGCATTAGGTGCTGTACTATCCCAAGAAGGGAAACCCATTTGTTTTGCTCGTAGAACTTTAAATGAACATGAGTTAAATTATGCAGCTATTGAAAAAGAATTATTAGCTATCGTATGGGCGACTAAGTATTTCCGCCCCTATCTCTTTGGTAGAAGTTTTAAAATATGTTCTGACCATAAACCACTTGTTTGGTTACACAATATAAAGGAATCTAATATGAAATTACAACGTTGAAAAATAAAGCTTAGAGAGTTTGATTATGAAATAAAGTACATTAAAGGAAAAGAGAATCATGTAGCAGATGCTCTATCCAGGATTACAAAAAAGGAATCAAAAGATAACAAAATTGAAGAAGTATTTCAAAATGAAGACGATGTAGATACTACTGCAGCAACAGTGCATAGTGCACAAGAAGATAATGGCGATTGCATACAAATTACAGAACGACCAGTTAACGTTTTTAATCACCAACTTATTAATAAAATTATTTACAGTGACATGACTGAGACTTTGGCGACACAATTTTGTTATGTACATTAATAATGACGAAGATTTTGCAATTTTTCAACAAGCCTATATGAAATTAATTAAACCAAATACTGGTACGAAATTAATGAAAACTTCAGTAGTACTTCCCAACTTGCCCACATATGCAGACTTTCATGAAAAAATATTAGAAATACATGAGAAAACAATACACCAAGGTATTAAAAAGACTTATGACACTTTTAAAACGAAATACTACTTCCCAGACGCACAAAAACTTATTCAAAACATTATTAATAAATGGGAAATTTGTAATTTATGCAAAGCAGAGCACAGAAAAGTTGCTCTTCCGTTTGAAAAAACTCCAGAAACCAAAAATATTGGCGATAAATATGTTATAGACTATTACTTTATTGACCAACGTAAATTTTTAACATGCATCGACATTCATTCAAAATTCATTTCTATTATTGAAACAAGAACCACAGATTGGATTGAAAGTAAAAAAGCTCTTCTTAAAATCTTTAACATGATAGGTAAACCGAAAACAATTAAAATGGATCAAGATCCTGGCCTAGTATCTAAATCATTACAAAATTGGTTACAAACGGAAAATATTAACATTGAAATTACAACTAGCAAGAATGGTATAGCCGATATAGAAAGGGTACATAAAACAATCAATGAAAAACTTAGAATTATTAATACACTTACGGACGCTGAAGATAAGTTAATGAACATGGAAAAGGCAACATACGTTTATAATCACGAAATAACCCACGATGCCACAGGTAAAACTCCTGCTGAAATATTTCTTTATGGAATAAAACCAAGCAAAAATATGCAAAAACAAAAAGAACATAAGATAGATAAACTTAATAAAGACCTCGAGGAACATGAAGTAAATCTGGAATACACTAAAGTTGAAAAAGAAATGAAACGTAAAGCTAAATTGGTAAACCCATTCAAAAAGACAGGAGCGTTAGAACAAAAAGACGAAAAGCACTGGCAAGAAACTAATGGGGTCATAAAGTAGTAAAACACATAAGTAAATTTAAAAAAGCTAAAATACAAAATCTCTCTCCTCATTCCAGGGAAACTGACAGTACTGATTCTGATAATGAAAATGATCATGATAGTGACATGGACGAAAATACCATTGACAACAGCTCAACCAATTAGCATTACACCCATTACTTCGAACAACGGTTATTTACTTCTGAACACAGGGACTATAAAAATACCTCTAAAGTATGAACATCATATGATTAAAATAAATCAAACTAAAATATTTGAAACATATCAGGAATTTATAAAATTCGAAAACCAATTTAAAAATGTACCGGACATTGCATTAACATTGAAACAATTAAAACATGAAATCAAGGGAATTACTTCGTCATCGAGACAAAAACGGGGATTAATTAACTTTTTAGGGACAGCTCACAAGTATCTATTTGGAACATTAACTGAAGATGATAAAAAAGAGTTGGAAGATAAACTACAAAACTTACAAGAAATGTTAATTGAAAACAAAGAATTTAATGAAATAATTCAAGTAATAAATGAACAATCAAAAGATATAAGCAAACTTGTAAAAGATAAACAAGAAGAAAAAGCTTTGCACATTTTTAGATATTCCTTAAATATATTCCTAGAATACATTGAAGATTTACAAATGAGTTTACAATTAACAAGAGTTGGAATATTTAATCCTAAAATACTAAAACATGAAGAGTTGGAGAACATAAACGAAGAAAAATTACTCTCAATCAAAACTTCAGCTTGGTTAAGCAGTCAAACTAAGGACACTTTTATTCTAGCCCATATACCCACTTCTTTTAAAGAAACACAAAAATATAGAATTATTAAATATCCAGATAATATGGGCCGACAAATTGATATAAATGATAATTATGAATATTTTGTAAATGACGAAAAGAAAGTATTTTACTTGGAAAATTCACCAAATTCATTAGCAAATATTTTAGACCAAAAATTTATGATCACTGATCAATGTAGCTCTCAAATCCTTACTAATCAATTTGCGAAATGTCAACACACTTTTGTATCAGAAAATTAATCTTTAAAATATATTGAGCCTAACATCATTATTACTTATAACTTAAAAGAGACACAAATTAATCAAGATTGCGAAATGTTTAACAAAACAATTCAGGGTAACAATATAATACAATTAAGTCAATGTACTTTAGAAATAAGAGATATTAAAATTACAGCATCAAAGAATATAAAAGAATATAAAATTATATTATCCAGCACTAATATTACTTTATATGAACCAATACGATTGTTAAAAGTTAAAAATTCTATTACCTATCAACAAAAACAAGAATAAATTTATAAGTGGATTGTTTTTACAATATTAATAATTATACTTTTAAGCATTACCGACACCAACATTGTGTTACAGTGTACTTAAACAAATACAAAAGTGCCAGCCTCTAAACTCGTGCGGCCAGCCGAAATATGAATGCGCTTCAGAGCCCAACTTATGGGAAGTGCTAGTGTCAGCATATTCCCATGGAATACAATTGTGAACATATACTTTGATATATACATGACGGCCGCTGCCAATGTTTGCAGGCAGCGCAGCCGCGAATAGCTAGCTGTGAGGCATTCTCGATTTGACAATGATATAATAAAGATCTGCCCGCGGCCGTTGGCCACGAAGACTAAAACAATGCATTTTTCTCTATGGGTTCAACATCAATTATACTAACTACAAGGAGGACAATTAATACAATTAATACGAATAATAAATGGCAATTATAACATGGCGACCATGACAGCTATTGCTGCGAGGCTAATAAGAAGGTTTACCCGCGCGCTAACTGTCCAATTTCAAAAGTCGATTTATTTGAATTCAAAGTCTGTTAGTTTAAAAACACTGTTAAGTTGTTCAACACTGCTAGCCAGTGTCATCTCTATATTGTTAGTATTGGAAAACTTAGGAATGTAAGAAGAAGAAAGTGATGCTATTAGAAGTTTAAGAGCAGCAAACCACAAGTGTAAGAAAAAATGTTAATAATTTGATTAATTGTGAACTCATTTGAATTTTAATAAAGATTTCAGCTATCTGTATGCTGTGAACCAGAGCTTGAAATAAGTGGGAAGCCTCTGGGACCGTGGGTGTCCCAACAGCTATGTTGGATCCAAAAACAAAACAAAGTTGAAAGTGAAAGAAACGCGAGGAAAGCCAGAAGAAAACCGACCAAGCAGTTATGAAAGTTTGCCGCCACATCCACTTTTGTGAAAGAGTACGACCGAAAATGTTTAAGTGAAACAGTTATCTCCAATCCATGTCCCATCCTTTTTAAATTTTCTGTAAAGGGGATCCTGGCCAGACTGAGCCGCATACCAGCCTAAGAAACTATTTTTCAGATGGCTCCCGAACAGGGACATGGCGTTTACGAATTTTAGATGACAAATATATGACTTTGAGAATTTTTGGGTACAAGAAAAAAAAACAAGGAAGAACGCTATAGTCGAGTACCTCGACTATCAGATACCCGTTACTCAGCTAAAGGGACCAAAGGAAAATGGAGATATGCAAGCAGCAAAGCGAGATTGAAATGCGCCACCTACCAGCGGTAGACAGATTTAAGCGTTATGGGCGTTAGAGTGGACGTGGCAAAGTTTTTTTTGGATCAATCGATAGGTATTGACGAGACCAATACATTTCAGTTAAAATTGTATGTTGTATTTGTATCTACACAGAAAAAAAAGTTGATATGATATGATGGTCAATTTGATGAAATCCAGTATCAATTCGGCCTTGATACGGCACATATCAATTTGATATGTTCGAAATGGTAAAAACGATTTTCGGTAATATAATTTTAATTTAGCTATAATTTAAATAAAAAATAATATACCAATTTTTTTTATTATACGTTTTATTACCTATTTACAGTTTGTACAAAATATTTACAGTATTTCTTATTATTATTATTTTAGGATATTTACATTGGGTCTTTTTTCGTACTTATGTATACTTATTAACTCAAATTTCTTAATTGTGATTAACTTATAATTATAGTTTTTATACAATCTTAAAAGATTCCAGTTCGGCATCCACCGCATAAGCTTGAAAGTGCTCGCTAATATTTGAAACCTTAATTAATTGAGTACAAAGAACAAATTTGTAAAAGACATTCAAGAATGTGCAAAATTTTAAGAAAAACAATGAAAATCACGTGCATCTGTCTATACATACATGTGTATGTACATGAGAAGCGACTTTGCAGGGCGACGTAGAAAAAAAAATAAATAGGCATGTAAGTCTAAGCGCATTTTAAAATATGTTTATGTTTAAATGCTATTATGTTTATTATTATTTTGGATCAACTGGGACGAGCAAAATATTTTTCATGCCTTGACTTAATGTCAGGATTTCATCAAATTGAACTCGAAAAAAGTTAAGTTAAGTTAAAAAGTTAAAAGTTAAGTTAAAGGGATATAACGTCATTTTCAACGAGCAATGGCTCGTATCGCTTCACGCGATTACCTTTCGGATTAAAAATAGCGCCCAACTCATTTCAGAGAATAATGACTATTGCATTCTCTGGATTAGAACCTTCACAAGCATTCTTTTATATGGATGATTTAATAGTTATAGGTTGTTCCGAAAAACATATGCTTAAAAACTTAACAGACGTTTTTGAGAAATGCAGGAAATACAATATAAAGTTACATCCAGAAAAATGTTCATTTTTGATGCATGAGGTGACTTTTCTCGGTCGTAAATGAATACTTCCAGACGACAAGAAATATGACGTCATTATGAATTACCCTGCGCCACACAATGCGGACAGCGCTAGACGATTCGTAGCATTTTGCAATTATTATTGACGTTTCATAAAAAATTTTCCCGAATATTTACGGCACATAACAAGATTATGTAAAAAGACTGTTCCTTTTGAATGGACAGATGAATGCCAAAACGCATTCCAATATTTAAAAACAAAACTCATGGGACCTACTTTGCTACAATATCCCGATTTCTGCAAAGAATTTTGTATAATTACTGATGCAAGTAAGCAAGCGTGTGGAGCGGTTTTAACTCAAAACCATAACGGACACCAACACCACTAAAGAAAGTCACTACTAGATATCAAAATAGACAGAAATTCCGCGCGGAAAACAAACAAATAGAATTGCCTACGCAATCTATAGAGAAAGCTTCTAAGCCCAACGTATATGAAGTCATAAACAATGACGAAGTACGTAAAGTGGTGACCTTGCATGTAAAAGATATGCTATGTTTATTTAAACATGGTAGGAAAATTACTGCAAGATATGATGTTAGCGATTTATATACTAATGGAATCCTAGACTTAGGTCAATTTTTCCAAAGGCTTGAAATGCAAGCCGGTATAAACAAAATCAGCCAACCTCAAATGGCACCGTGGGAAAATATCTTTGAACATGTATCAATAGATAATTTTAAACAAATGGACAACAAGATAATGAATACCTTAAGAGTAGCGATACTCAACCCGGTGGCCCTTATAGAAAAACAAAACGAGAAAGAAGCAATACTGTTTAAATTCCATGACGTTCCAATACAAGGAGGTCATACTGGCATTACAAAAACCTTGGCCAAGGTCAAAAGACATTATTTTTGGAAAGGTATGACTCGAGATATTACTGAATACATACGAAAATGTCAGAAATGCCAAAAAGCGAAAATAACTAAGCACAATAAGACTCCATTGATAATAACTGATTTGCCTATAAATGCTTTCGACAGAGTGATAGTGGACACTATTGGTCCACTACCAAAGTCAGAAAATGGCAATGAGTATGCAGTCACTCTAATATGTGGTCTGACTAAATACTTAGTTGCCATACTGGTTCCAAATAAAAACGCGAACATTGTCGCTAAAGAAATTTTTGAATCATTTATTCTAAAGTACGGTCCAATGAAGACGTTCATTACGGACATGGGTACAGAATATAAGAATTCAATTATAAATGACTTGTGCAAATACCTAATAATTGAAAATATAACATCTACGGCACACCACCACCATACAGTAGGAACAATAGAACGAAGTAATAGAACTTTCAATGAATACATACGCTCATTCATATCGGTTGATAAAACTGAGTATTTCAATATTTCGTTTTTTGTTTCAGCACGGCCCCTTTAATGGCACATAATTATTGTCCATACGAGCTAGTATTTGGTAAAACAAATAATTTACCAAAACAATTTAATAGTAGAGAAAATATAGAACCCATATATAATATAGATGACTATGCTAAGGAAAGTAAATATAGATTAGAAGTACCATACAAAAGAGCTAGAATAATGATAGAAAAAAAATAAGAAAAATATTAAGATACTATATGATCAGAAAATAAACAACATAGATATATCAGTAGGTGATCAAGTCCTTTTAAGAAATGAAACAGTTCATAAGTTAGATTATCAATATACCGGTCCGTATAAAGTAACGGAATTAGGAGAAAGAAATAACATTATAATAACGAATAATAATGTAGTATGCATGTATCATTGTAGCGAGTACCCACTGTTTCGACACCAACATTGTTTTACAGTGTACTTAAACAAATACAAAAGTGCCAGCCTCTAAACTCGTGCGGCCAGCCGAAATATGAATGCGCTTCAGAGCCCAACTTATGGGAAGTGCTAGTGTCAGCATATTCCCATGGAATACAATTGTGAACATATACTTTGATATATACATGACGGCCGCTGCCAATGTTTGCAGGCAGCGCAGCCGCGAATAGCTAGCTGTGAGGCATTCTCGATTTGACAATGATATAATAAAGATCTGCCCGCGGCCGTTGGCCACGAAGACTAAAACAATGCATTTTTCTCTATGGGTTCAACATGGATTATACTAACTACAAGGAGGACAATTAATACAATTAATACGAATAATAAATGGCAATTATAACATGGCGACCATGACAGCTATTGCTGCGAGGCTAATAAGAAGGTTTACCCGCGCGCTAACTGTCCAATTTCAAAAGTCGATTTATTTGAATTCAAAGTCTGTTAGTTTAAAAACACTGTTAAGTTGTTTAACACTGCTAGCCAGTGTCATCTCTATATTGTTAGTATTGGAAAACTTAGGAATGTAAGAAGAAGAAAGTGTTGCTATTAGAAGTTTAAGAGCAGCAAACCACAAGTGTAAGAAAAAATGTTAATAATTTGATTAATTGTGAACTCATTTGAATTTTAATAAAGATTTCAGCTATCTGTATGCTGTGAACCAGAGCTTGAAATAAGTGGAAAGCCTCTGGGACCGTGGGTGTCCCAACAGCTATGTTGGATCCAAAAACAAAACAAAGTTGAAAGTGAAAGAAACGCGAGGAAAGCCAGAAGAAAACCGACCAAGCAGCTATGAAAGTTTACCGCCACATCCACTTTTGTGAAAGAGTACGAGCGAAAATGTTTAAGTGAAACAGTTATCTCCAATCCATGTCCCATCCTTTTTAAATTTTCTGTAAAGGGGATCCTGGCCAGACTGAGCCGCATACCAGCCTAAGAAACTACTTTATAGATGGCGCCCGATCAGGGACATGGCGTTTACGAATTTTAGATGACAAATATATGGCCTAAAGACCCATTTGAGCATTTGAATTTGAGAATTTTTGGGTACAAGAAAAAAAAAAACAAGGAAGAACGCTATAGTCGAGTACCTCGACTATCAGATACCCGTTACTCAGCTAAAGGGACCAAAGGAAAATGGAGATATGCAAGCAGCAAAGCGAGATTGAAATGCGCCACCTACCAGCGGTAGACAGATTTAAGCGTTATGGGCGTTAGAGTGGACGTGGCAAAGTTTTTTTTGGATCAATCGATAGGTATTGACGAGACCAATACATTTCAGTTAAAATTGTATGTTGTATTTGTATCTAGCATAAAAATTGTGGGCGCCACAGGCTTGTGCGGTTTGTGGGCGTTAGAATGGGCGTGGCATATTCGCGTAACAAACTTGCGCCGCGCTCAAGCCTACGGAATCTAAATCTAAAATCCCATTTCTCTATCTTTGATATTTTTCGAGATATCCGCGTTCATATTTACGATTTTTTGAAGTTTGTGGGCGGCTTGTGAGCGTTACAGTGGGCGTGGAAAACTTTTTTTTTGGGTCAATCGATAGATATTGATGAGAACAATACATTTCAGTTAAAATTTTTAATCTAGCATCAAAACTGTAGGAGCCACAGTTTTGGGCGGTTTGTGGGCGTTAGAGTGGGCGTGGCACTCTTCTGGAAAAAACTTGCGCTGCGTAAGAAGCTCAGGAATCTGCACGCCAAATCTTAATAACTTAGCTCTCATAGTTTCCGAGATCTCAGCGTTTATCCGGACAGACAGACGGACAGACGGACATGGCTAGATCGACTCGGCTAGTGATCCTGATCAACAATATATATACTTTATGTGGTCGGAAACGCTTCCTTCTGCCTGTTACATACTTTCCGACGAATCTAGTATACCCATTTACTCTACGAGTAACGGGTATAATTAATGTTTTTTTTACTTCGGTACGTAAGGACAGGCATACATATCGAGGGGTCACTAATACTATCAAGAACCTCGAGGTTCAAGCAGGCACAGCGGGTATAACATAGAAGACCTGGAAAATTTGAGCAGGTAAAGTCCCGTGAACATATGAACACGTGACCAGAGAACACGTGTAACATGTATACCTAAGAGGAAAAAAAAACAGCGGCAGAGAAAATATATAATAAGAAAACCACAGAAACCACGAGGAAAATAAATATATAAGAAAACCAGAGCGAGATAGATATATAAGGAAACCTATGAGCCAGAGCGAGATAAACATCGTAGCACGAGTACATTGTGTAGTATGCATGTATCATTGTAGCGAGTACCGACTGTACCGACACCAACATTGTGTTACAGTGTACTTAAACAAATACAAAAGTGCCAGCCGCTAAACTCTTGCGGCCTGAGTGCAGACACATACAAGGCATGCATATACAACTTCTCTTGCGCTCTCGGTGCTACCAGCCCAAATACAATTGTGAGCACATACTTCGATATATACATGACGGCCGCTGCCAATGTTTGCAGGCAGCGCAGCCGCGAATAGCTAGCTGTAATTCATTCTCCATTTGACAATTCTATAATAAAGATCTGCCAGCGGCCGTTGGCCACGAAGACAAAAACAATGCATTTTTCTCTATGGGTTCAACATGGATTATACTAACTACAAGGAGGACAATTAATACACATGGCAATTTTAACATGGCGACCGTGACAGCTATGTTGGAAAACTGCAGACCAAAAAAAATGCAACAAAATTAAAGAAAATGGTTATGGCACAGATTGTATAACCAACAAATGTTAGAGAAAATGCTTTTAATGAGAGACTCAACTGGTCAGAAGGAAGAGCAAGCGAATACGTATTTAAAATAAAACAATCACTGCCTACGCGAGGACCAGCACCGGCGCCGCCTAAACCCATAGGCCAAACAACATAAAATAAAACTAAATGGAAGCAATCACCGCCTGTGCGAGGACCAGCACCCGCGCCGCGTAAACCCATAGGCCAAGACCTAGAACAGGATGAAAAGTGTGGGAGGAATGGCAAATCCTCATACACCTACGATGGAAAACTAACAAGCATAAACGACGACGTGCACCACCAGAGCATACACTGGAGAAGGAGAAGCCTGTGCAGCCAGCACCGGCCCCGATCGGCGCGCCAAGCCGGACCCTGGTAAAGTGAACTGACAGCGCTTCCAAGAGCGCACATCTTACATTTTTATACCCGTTACTCGTAGAGTAAAAGGGTATACTAGACTCGTTGGAAAGTATGTAACAGGCAGAAGGAAGCGTTTCCGACCCCATAAAGTATATGTAGGGTATTACAAATGTAAATGTTTATTTCGGGTATAGTAAGTAAATTAAAGAAACAAAGGTATTTTATTTAAACTTCACGACTTTCGCACTCTATGGATGACACGACTTCCTCCGACAAAATATCCACATCAACTGACTTGCTTACATCTACAAGGCGTAATTTCTAATGAAAGAGGGTGATGGATCACTTTGATGAAATGGGATAGGAACTCTTTTTCGTTTTTGGCTGATGGAGAATGCTTGAGGTTGCGGAACTCTGAACAGTGTGTCCCCATATGAAATTAATCGGCTATCCTGAATCTTCATTCGCCCCTGAATGAACCCCATTTTTTCATATATTCGGCTGCTGTCGTAGTAATATTTGATCCCTCCTGATTGCCTTCTTTCTTTACTTTATAGCGCCCGTGATTAAGTTTTTTAGTTACTTTGTATGGGCCAAAAAATTTTGGACGGAGTTTCATTCCAGTTCCATACTGTGTTCTTTTTATGGCAACAAATTCACCTATAGCATATTCAGTTTCTACCTTCCTTTTTTCGTTAAAACTCTTTCTGTTTTCTTGCTGGACTTTCTCTATATTTTGCTGAGTTTTCTTTCGTATCTCTTCACGTTCGTCAATTAGTTCTTCTATTCCTAAGTTTTCAAAAAGTTTCGAGAATTCGTCGTCCCTCTTTCTCATATTCAATCCGGTCAAGACTTGGAGCGGACTGTACTTAGTTGTTCGAGGTGGAGTGTTGTTAATTATCTGCTGAACTCTATCTACGTGACGATACCAATTCAGAGGGTTTTCCTTGCACATTTTGCTGAGCATCGGGATGACAATTTTGTGAACTCTTTCCAACTTGGCCGTTACCTCTGAGTACGCCTGTGGTGATGTGTATAAGCTGGATTCCTTCACGGTTGCAGTACTCGTTAAAGAGTCCTGAAGTAAAAGCGGTGCCCCTGTCAGTAACTATTCGGCGAGGATTGCCAAAAACTGATGCTTGCTTTTCCAGTTCTTCTAAGACTTCTTCGGTTCCAGTCGACTTTGTTGGATAAAGCCAAACAAACTTGGAAAATCCATCCACGACAGCCAAAATGTGGTTATAGCGTTTCTTTGTGTCGGTTAGGGGTCCAACGTGGTCGATGTGATAGGTTCCGAGAGGTTCCTGAGCCTTGTCAATGGGACTGAGTAACTCTTCCTTTTTTCCACGCTTGGAGTCGATGATCAGGCATTCCACGCATCCTTTGACAACTCGTTCTACCTTCTGTTGGATTCCAGGAATATAATAAGACTTTTCCAGAATATCGCGAGTCTTCTTTATACCGAAGTGGCCCTCCTTGTGTGCTATGCTGATAATTTCCTCTTCCATTGAAGTAGGAACAACTAACAGTTCAAGAACTGCGTCCTTGTACAGGATATTATTTTTTAGGAAATAGTCTTCGTAGTCATCGTTGTTTGTTAATATGGACTTAACAGTTTTTATCCAGCTATCGTTGTCCTGTGCCTCCACTAAACGTGACTTTGTGGAATCTGCGATTAGAAAGCATGACAATCGGCTTAATGCATCCACGTGCCTCATCTTGGTTCCAGCCCTGTGTTCTACCTTAAATTCAAACTCTTGCAGAGCCATGGCCCATCTGGCAACTCTTGGTGGTAGGTCATCCTTCTTGATCGTCATTGCGAAAGCGTTGCAATCGGTAACCACGGTAAAAGGCTTACCAAAGTGGTAAACTCGCCATTTTTTCAACGCATTTACGATTGCTATAACCTCGAGCTCGTAGGAACTGTACTTTTCTTCACAACCGTTTGTCTTCCTGCTCATAAACTCTACAGGATGGAACTGCTGATCCTTCGAGTCTCTCTGCATTAAAACGCCTCCAAAGCCATACTTGCTTGCATCTGTATGCACTTCGGTTATGGCTATCGGATCGAACAGTTTGAGTACAGGTGCTGACACTAGTAGCTGTTTCAAGAGGTTAAACGAAAGTAATCCTTGCTCTGTCAACGTGAGATTTCTGTCATTCTTTTTGTTGCTTTTCATCCGAAGAAGGTCGTGTAAAGGTTTTGCTGTGAGGGCGTAGTCTTTAATGAAGCGCCGCATATATGACGTCAGACCCAAGTACCGCTGCAAAGCTTGTCTGCTTTCAGGAATTGGAAAATTGACGACTGCTTTAATCTTCTCGTTGGTGGGTGCTATAGTTCCGTTCTCAATAGTGTAGCCTAAGAAATTGATCTTGCTCTTGAGAAATTGTGCTTTTTCCCACTTGATTCGTAATCCAGTCCTCGAAGCTACGCTCAATACTTTCTCCAACGCCTTCAGTCCTTCATATTCGTTCTTAGTTGGCACGATTATATCGTCCATATAGACAACGATCGTTTGCGCTTGAATGAGATCCCTCAACGTAGCCGTGACATATCGGCAGAAAACAGCAGGAGAATTTGAGATACCAAACGGTACATGAGTAAATTCGTACTGCCCGGTATGCGTCACGAACGCTGTGAACTTTCTGGATTCTTCGTCAATCGGCACATGAAAGAATCCGTTCATCATGTCCAGGGTTGTGAATATTTTTGAGCCCTGCAGCCTGTCGAGAACATCGTCAATTAGACTCATCGGAAAATTGTCCTTCTTGATTTTTTGATTGAGTCGACGATAATCGAAACAAAATCGTCTGGATCCGTCCTTTTTAACTACCAGGACCACTGGCGAAGCATACTCTGAGGAGCTGGGTACAATAATTCCCTCTGCCAACCACTCCGGCACTTGCTTCTCTATAAAACACTTGTTCTCGTATGACGTGCGTCTTGGGCGTCGATATACAGGAATGTCGTCTTCCAAAACGATTCTCATGCTTACTGGAGACTCTACTCGAGCTTTTTCTTTCAATCTAGTTTATGGTGTCTCCCAAAATCTGGCAACACTGTTCCGTTGCTGTATGTCGACCTTCTCTTCTCTTGCCAATAACACCCTCGCCTTCGTTGCAAGGATCACCTCTCGTTGTCCTCCTCTCACAGGTAATTGCTACCTTCGTTTTCACCTGCGACCGTGTCGTCAAAATTCGATCACAGGCACTGCATCAAATTGTCGTCAAAATTTTTTTCGTCGTGTTTCATCAGAATTGCTTTTCTTTCTATACTGCGTACAATACTTTGTTGCGGGTTTTAGCGCGTTAGTTTTGTGGGCACGCACACAATCAAGTTGCACAAATGTGCAAAGGTGCAAAAATTTTGGCAATTTTTTTGTGATCTTCGTAATCGTTTAAACTCCTATAATACACAAATCTGCTAGTCGATTTGTTTAACTGTTCAGATTTTTCTCGGCTTCAATTGTTTCTATAACAGGTACTTCCCCCGCTTTTAACTGTTTCTTTTCAGATTTTACTTCGTTCTTCGTCGCGGTAGTTTTTTTGATGTGTTAACGCACAGTTTTCTCTTTGTTCTTTTACTTTATCCCGGACGAGCCCCCAATAATTTGTAGGGTATTACAAATTTAAATTTTTATTTCGGGTATAGTAAGTAAATTAAAGAAACAAAGGTATTTTATTTAAACATCACGACTTTCACACTCCATGAATGACACGACTTCCTCTGACAAAATATCCACATCAACTGACTTGCTTACATCTATAAGGCGTAATTGGATATAGATCACTTTGATGAAAAGGGATAGGAACTCTTATGCGTTTTTGGCTGATGAAGAATGCTTGAGGTTGCGGAACTCTGAACAGTTTGTCCCCATATGAAATTAAACAGGTTGCTGTAAATCCCTCAATGTACTTATATCCCACATATATATATTCTTGATCAGGATCACTAGCCGAGTCGATCTAGCCATGTCCGTCTGTCTGTCTGTCCGGATGAACGCTGAGATCTCGGAAACTATAAGAGCTAGGCTATTGAGATTTGGCGTGCAGATTCCTGAGCTCCTTACGCAGCGCAAGTTTGTTTCAGCAGAGTGCCACGCCCACTCTAACGCCCTCAAGCCGCCCAACACTGTGGCTCCTACAGTTTTAATGCTAAAATAAAAATTTAAACTGAAATGTATTGTTCTTATCAATACCTATCGATTGAACCAAAAAAAAGTTTGAGACGCCCACAAACCGCCTACAAACTTCAAAAAATCGTAAGTATGAACGCGTATATCTCGGAAAATATCAACGATACAGAAATGGGATTTCAGATTTAGATTCCGTAGGCTTGAGCGCAGCGTATGTTTGTTACGCGAATATGCCACCCCCACTCTAACGCCCAGGCCTGTGGCGCCCACACTTTTCATGCTAGATAAAAAATTTTAACTGAAATGTTTTGGTCTCGTCAATACCTATCGATTGATTTATGCCACGCCCACTCTAACGCCCACATCGCTTAAATCTGTCTACCGCCGGTAGCTGAGTAAAGGGTATCTGATAGTAGAGGTACTCGACTATAGCGTTCTTCCTTGGTTTTTATTATATTTATATGCATCTGCGATGCAAAAACTTATAATTAACACAAATTGTACAGACCAGGCATGTTTCTTTTCAGCTTTTACTTCGTTCTTCGTCGCGGTAGTTTTTTTGATGTGTTAACGCACAGTTTTCTCTTTGTTCTTTTACTTTATCCCGGACGAGCCCCCAATAATTTGTAGGGTATTACAAATTTAAATTTTTATTTCGGGTATAGTAAGTAAATTAAAGAAACAAAGGTATTTTATTTAAACATCACGACTTTCGCACTCTATGGATGACACGACTTCCTCTGACAAAATATCCACATCAACTGACTTGCTTACATCTATAAGGCGTAATTGGATATAGATCACTTTGATGAAAAGGGATAGGAACTCTTATGCGTTTTTGGCTGATGAAGAATGCTTGAGGTTGCGGAACTCTGAACAGTTTGTCCCCATATGAAATTAAACAGGTTGCTGTAAATCCCTCAATGTACTTATATCCCACATATATATATTCTTGATCAGGGTCACTAGCCGAGTCGATCTAGCCATGTCCGTCTGTCTGTCTGTCCGGATGAACGCTGAGATCTCGGAAACTATAAGAGCTAGGCTATTGAGATTTGGCGTGCAGATTCCTGAGCTCCTTACGCAGCGCAAGTTTGTTTCAGCAGAGTGCCACGCCCACTCTAACGCCCTCAAGCCGCCCAACACTGTGGCTCCTACAGTTTTAATGCTAAAATAAAAATTTTAACTGAAATGTATTGTTCTTATCAATACCTATCGATTGAACCAAAAAAAAGTTTGAGACGCCCACAAACCGCCTACAAACTTCAAAAAATCGTAAATATGAACGCGTATATCTCGGAAAATATCAACGATACAGAAATGGGATTTCAGATTTAGATTCCGTAGGCTTGAGCGCAGCG
>NW_023665725.1:400000-484150 GCF_014743375.2 Drosophila subpulchrella | reverse complement strand
CTGGTCTGTCTGTCTGTCTGTCTGTCTGTCTGTCTGTCTGTCTGTCTGTCTGTCTGTCTGTCTGTCTGTCTGTCTGTCTGTCTGTCTGTCTGTCTGTCTGTCTGTCTGTCTGTCTGTCTGTCTGTCTGTCTGTCTGTCTGTCTGTCTGTCTGTCTGTCTGTCTGTCTGTCTGTCTGTCTGTCTGTCTGTCTGTCTGTCTGTCTGTCTGTCTGTCTGTCTGTCTGTCTGTCTGTCTGTCTGTCTGTCTGTCTGTCTGTCTGTCTGTCTGTCTGTCTGTCTGTCTGTCTGTCTGTCTGTCTGTCTGTCTGTCTGTCTGTCTGTCTGTCTGTCTGTCTGTCTGTCTGTCTGTCTGTCTGTCTGTCTGTCTGTCTGTCTGTCTGTCTGTCTGTCTGTCTGTCTGTCTGTCTGTCTGTCTGTCTGTCTGTCTGTCTGTCTGTCTGTCTGTCTGTCTGTCTGTCTGTCTGTCTGTCTGTCTGTCTGTCTGTCTGTCTGTCTGTCTGTCTGTCTGTCTGTCTGTCTGTCTTGTCTGTCTGTCTGTCTGTCTGTCTGTCTGTCTGTCTGTCTGTCTGTCTGTCTGTCTGTCTGTCTGTCTGTCTGTCTGTCTGTCTGTCTGTCTGTCTGTCTGTCTGTCTGTCTGTCTGTCTGTCTGTCTGTCTGTCTGTCTGTCTGTCTGTCTGTCTGTCTGTCTGTCTGTCTGTCTGTCTGTCTGTCTGTCTGTCTGTCTGTCTGTCTGTCTGTCTGTCTGTCTGTCTGTCTGTCTGTCTGTCTGTCTGTCTGTCTGTCTGTCTGTCTGTCTGTCTGTCTGTCTGTCTGTCTGTCTGTCTGTCTGTCTGTCTGTCTGTCTGTCTGTCTGTCTGTCTGTCTGTCTGTCTGTCTGTCTGTCTGTCTGTCTGTCTGTCTGTCTGTCTGTCTGTCTGTCTGTCTGTCTGTCTGTCTGTCTGTCTGTCTGTCTGTCTGTCTGTCTGTCTGTCTGTCTGTCTGTCTGTCTGTCTGTCTGTCTGTCTGTCTGTCTGTCTGTCTGTCTGTCTGTCTGTCTGTCTGTCTGTCTGTCTGTCTGTCTGTCTGTCTGTCTGTCTGTCTGTCTGTCTGTCTGTCTGTCTGTCTGTCTGTCTGTCTGTCTGTCTGTCTGTCTGTCTGTCTGTCTGTCTGTCTGTCTGTCTGTCTGTCTGTCTGTCTGTCTGTCTGTCTGTCTGTCTGTCTGTCTGTCTGTCTGTCTGTCTGTCTGTCTGTCTGTCTGTCTGTCTGTCTGTCTGTCTGTCTGTCTGTCTGTCTGTCTGTCTGTCTGTCTGTCTGTCTGTCTGTCTGTCTGTCTGTCTGTCTGTCTGTCTGTCTGTCTGTCTGTCTGTCTGTCTGTCTGTCTGTCTGTCTGTCTGTCTGTCTGTCTGTCTGTCTGTCTGTCTGTCTGTCTGTCTGTCTGTCTGTCTGTCTGTCTGTCTGTCTGTCTGTCTGTCTGTCTGTCTGTCTGTCTGTCTGTCTGTCTGTCTGTCTGTCTGTCTGTCTGTCTGTCTGTCTGTCTGTCTGTCTGTCTGTCTGTCTGTCTGTCTGTCTGTCTGTCTGTCTGTCTGTCTGTCTGTCTGTCTGTCTGTCTGTCTGTCTGTCTGTCTGTCTGTCTGTCTGTCTGTCTGTCTGTCTGTCTGTCTGTCTGTCTGTCTGTCTGTCTGTCTGTCTGTCTGTCTGTCTGTCTGTCTGTCTGTCTGTCTGTCTGTCTGTCTGTCTGTCTGTCTGTCTGTCTGTCTGTCTGTCTGTCTGTCTGTCTGTCTGTCTGTCTGTCTGTCTGTCTGTCTGTCTGTCTGTCTGTCTGTCTGTCTGTCTGTCTGTCTGTCTGTCTGTCTGTCTGTCTGTCTGTCTGTCTGTCTGTCTGTCTGTCTGTCTGTCTGTCTGTCTGTCTGTCTGTCTGTCTGTCTGTCTGTCTGTCTGTCTGTCTGTCTGTCTGTCTGTCTGTCTGTCTGTCTGTCTGTCTGTCTGTCTGTCTGTCTGTCTGTCTGTCTGTCTGTCTGTCTGTCTGTCTGTCTGTCTGTCTGTCTGTCTGTCTGTCTGTCTGTCTGTCTGTCTGTCTGTCTGTCTGTCTGTCTGTCTGTCTGTCTGTCTGTCTGTCTGTCTGTCTGTCTGTCTGTCTGTCTGTCTGTCTGTCTGTCTGTCTGTCTGTCTGTCTGTCTGTCTGTCTGTCTGTCTGTCTGTCTGTCTGTCTGTCTGTCTGTCTGTCTGTCTGTCTGTCTGTCTGTCTGTCTGTCTGTCTGTCTGTCTGTCTGTCTGTCTGTCTGTCTGTCTGTCTGTCTGTCTGTCTGTCTGTCTGTCTGTCTGTCTGTCTGTCTGTCTGTCTGTCTGTCTGTCTGTCTGTCTGTCTGTCTGTCTGTCTGTCTGTCTGTCTGTCTGTCTGTCTGTCTGTCTGTCTGTCTGTCTGTCTGTCTGTCTGTCTGTCTGTCTGTCTGTCTGTCTGTCTGTCTGTCTGTCTGTCTGTCTGTCTGTCTGTCTGTCTGTCTGTCTGTCTGTCTGTCTGTCTGTCTGTCTGTCTGTCTGTCTGTCTGTCTGTCTGTCTGTCTGTCTGTCTGTCTGTCTGTCTGTCTGTCTGTCTGTCTGTCTGTCTGTCTGTCTGTCTGTCTGTCTGTCTGTCTGTCTGTCTGTCTGTCTGTCTGTCTGTCTGTCTGTCTGTCTGTCTGTCTGTCTGTCTGTCTGTCTGTCTGTCTGTCTGTCTGTCTGTCTGTCTGTCTGTCTGTCTGTCTGTCTGTCTGTCTGTCTGTCTGTCTGTCTGTCTGTCTGTCTGTCTGTCTGTCTGTCTGTCTGTCTGTCTGTCTGTCTGTCTGTCTGTCTGTCTGTCTGTCTGTCTGTCTGTCTGTCTGTCTGTCTGTCTGTCTGTCTGTCTGTCTGTCTGTCTGTCTGTCTGTCTGTCTGTCTGTCTGTCTGTCTGTCTGTCTGTCTGTCTGTCTGTCTGTCTGTCTGTCTGTCTGTCTGTCTGTCTGTCTGTCTGTCTGTCTGTCTGTCTGTCTGTCTGTCTGTCTGTCTGTCTGTCTGTCTGTCTGTCTGTCTGTCTGTCTGTCTGTCTGTCTGTCTGTCTGTCTGTCTGTCTGTCTGTCTGTCTGTCTGTCTGTCTGTCTGTCTGTCTGTCTGTCTGTCTGTCTGTCTGTCTGTCTGTCTGTCTGTCTGTCTGTCTGTCTGTCTGTCTGTCTGTCTGTCTGTCTGTCTGTCTGTCTGTCTGTCTGTCTGTCTGTCTGTCTGTCTGTCTGTCTGTCTGTCTGTCTGTCTGTCTGTCTGTCTGTCTGTCTGTCTGTCTGTCTGTCTGTCTGTCTGTCTGTCTGTCTGTCTGTCTGTCTGTCTGTCTGTCTGTCTGTCTGTCTGTCTGTCTGTCTGTCTGTCTGTCTGTCTGTCTGTCTGTCTGTCTGTCTGTCTGTCTGTCTGTCTGTCTGTCTGTCTGTCTGTCTGTCTGTCTGTCTGTCTGTCTGTCTGTCTGTCTGTCTGTCTGTCTGTCTGTCTGTCTGTCTGTCTGTCTGTCTGTCTGTCTGTCTGTCTGTCTGTCTGTCTGTCTGTCTGTCTGTCTGTCTGTCTGTCTGTCTGTCTGTCTGTCTGTCTGTCTGTCTGTCTGTCTGTCTGTCTGTCTGTCTGTCTGTCTGTCTGTCTGTCTGTCTGTCTGTCTGTCTGTCTGTCTGTCTGTCTGTCTGTCTGTCTGTCTGTCTGTCTGTCTGTCTGTCTGTCTGTCTGTCTGTCTGTCTGTCTGTCTGTCTGTCTGTCTGTCTGTCTGTCTGTCTGTCTGTCTGTCTGTCTGTCTGTCTGTCTGTCTGTCTGTCTGTCTGTCTGTCTGTCTGTCTGTCTGTCTGTCTGTCTGTCTGTCTGTCTGTCTGTCTGTCTGTCTGTCTGTCTGTCTGTCTGTCTGTCTGTCTGTCTGTCTGTCTGTCTGTCTGTCTGTCTGTCTGTCTGTCTGTCTGTCTGTCTGTCTGTCTGTCTGTCTGTCTGTCTGTCTGTCTGTCTGTCTGTCTGTCTGTCTGTCTGTCTGTCTGTCTGTCTGTCTGTCTGTCTGTCTGTCTGTCTGTCTGTCTGTCTGTCTGTCTGTCTGTCTGTCTGTCTGTCTGTCTGTCTGTCTGTCTGTCTGTCTGTCTGTCTGTCTGTCTGTCTGTCTGTCTGTCTGTCTGTCTGTCTGTCTGTCTGTCTGTCTGTCTGTCTGTCTGTCTGTCTGTCTGTCTGTCTGTCTGTCTGTCTGTCTGTCTGTCTGTCTGTCTGTCTGTCTGTCTGTCTGTCTGTCTGTCTGTCTGTCTGTCTGTCTGTCTGTCTGTCTGTCTGTCTGTCTGTCTGTCTGTCTGTCTGTCTGTCTGTCTGTCTGTCTGTCTGTCTGTCTGTCTGTCTGTCTGTCTGTCTGTCTGTCTGTCTGTCTGTCTGTCTGTCTGTCTGTCTGTCTGTCTGTCTGTCTGTCTGTCTGTCTGTCTGTCTGTCTGTCTGTCTGTCTGTCTGTCTGTCTGTCTGTCTGTCTGTCTGTCTGTCTGTCTGTCTGTCTGTCTGTCTGTCTGTCTGTCTGTCTGTCTGTCTGTCTGCCTGTCTGCCTGTCTGCCTGTCTGCCTGTCTGCCTGTCTGCCTGTCTGTCTGTCTGTCTGTCTGTCTGTCTGTCTGTCTGTCTGTCTGTCTGTCTGTCTGTCTGTCTGTCTGTCTGTCTGTCTGTCTGTCTGTCTGTCTGTCTGTCTGTCTGTCTGTCTGTCTGTCTGTCTGTCTGTCTGTCTGTCTGTCTGTCTGTCTGTCTGTCTGTCTGTCTGTCTGTCTGTCTGTCTGTCTGTCTGTCTGTCTGTCTGTCTGTCTGTCTGTCTGTCTGTCTGTCTGTCTGTCTGTCTGTCTGTCTGTCTGTCTGTCTGTCTGTCTGTCTGTCTGTCTGTCTGTCTGTCTGTCTGTCTGTCTGTCTGTCTGTCTGTCTGTCTGTCTGTCTGTCTGTCTGTCTGTCTGTCTGTCTGTCTGTCTGTCTGTCTGTCTGTCTGTCTGTCTGTCTGTCTGTCTGTCTGTCTGTCTGTCTGTCTGTCTGTCTGTCTGTCTGTCTGTCTGTCTGTCTGTCTGTCTGTCTGTCTGTCTGTCTGTCTGTCTGTCTGTCTGTCTGTCTGTCTGTCTGTCTGTCTGTCTGTCTGTCTGTCTGTCTGTCTGTCTGTCTGTCTGTCTGTCTGTCTGTCTGTCTGTCTGTCTGTCTGTCTGTCTGTCTGTCTGTCTGTCTGTCTGTCTGTCTGTCTGTCTGTCTGTCTGTCTGTCTGTCTGTCTGTCTGTCTGTCTGTCTGTCTGTCTGTCTGTCTGTCTGTCTGTCTGTCTGTCTGTCTGTCTGTCTGTCTGTCTGTCTGTCTGTCTGTCTGTCTGTCTGTCTGTCTGTCTGTCTGTCTGTCTGTCTGTCTGTCTGTCTGTCTGTCTGTCTGTCTGTCTGTCTGTCTGTCTGTCTGTCTGTCTGTCTGTCTGTCTGTCTGTCTGTCTGTCTGTCTGTCTGTCTGTCTGTCTGTCTGTCTGTCTGTCTGTCTGTCTGTCTGTCTGTCTGTTTGTGGGTGGTTTGTGGGCGTAAAAGTGGGCGTGGCAAACATTTTGTTTATCAATCGATAGGTATCCTTTTTTTAATCAATCGATAGGTATTGACGAGAACAATACATTTCAGTTAAAATTTTTATTCTAGCATCAAAACTGTAGGAGCCACAGTTTTTGGCGGTTTGTGGGCGTTAGAGTGGGCGTGGCACTCTACTGAGACAAACTTGCGCTGCGTAAGAAGCTCAGGAATCTGCACGCCAAATCTCAATAGCCTAGCTCTCATAGTTTCCGAGATCTCAGCGTTCATCCGGACAGACAGATGGACAGACGGACATGGCTAGATCGACTCGGCTAGTGATTCTGATCAAGAATATATATACTTTATGGGGTCGGAAACGTTTCCTTCTGCCTGTTTCATACTTTCCGACGAATCTAGTATACCCTTTTACTCTACGAGTAACGGGTATAAATACGTTAAAGCCCAAAAATATTAAATAATAAATAATTAAGACTTAAATTCAATTGCATACGTTCAGGGCATGGAAATCTCAGAATATATTTTATTTTAATTTCATTATCTATCCATACAAAATAAAATAAAACAAGGAAGAACGCTATAGTCGAGTTCCTCGACTATCAGATACCCGTTACTCAGCTAAAGGGACCAAGGGGAAATGGAGATATGCAAGCAGCAAAGCGAGATTGAACTGCGCCACCTATCGGCGGTAGACAGATTTAAGCGTTATGGGCGTTAGAGTGGGCGTGAAAACAATACATTTCAGTTAAAATTTTTATTCTAGCATCAAAACTGTAGGAGCCACAGTTTTTGGCGGTTTGTGGGCGTTAGAGTGGGCGTGGCACTCTACTGAAACAAACTTGCGCTGCGTAAAAAGCTCAGGAATCTGCACGCCAAATCTCAATAGCCTAGCTCTCATAGTTTCCGAGATCTCAGCGTTCATCCGGACAGACGGACGGACAGACGGACAGACGGACAGACGGACATGGCTAGATCGACTCGGCTAGTGATCCTGATCAAGAATATATATACTTTATGGGGTCGGAAACGTTTCCTTCTGCCTGTTACATACTTTCCGACGAATCTAGTATACCCTTTTACTCTACGAGTAACGGGTATAAATACGTTAAAGCCCAAAAATATTAAAAAAGAAATAATTAAGACTTAAATTCAATTGCATGCGTTCAGGGCATGGAAATCTCAGAATATATTTTATTTAAATTTCATTATCCTTCTATACAAAATAAAATAAAACAAGGAAGAACGCTATAGTCGAGTACCTCGACTATCAGGTACCCGTTACTCAGCTAAAGGGACCAAGGGGAAATGGAGATATGCAAGCAGCAAAGCGAGATTGAACTGCGCCACCTATCGGCGGTAGACAGATTTAAGCGTTATGGGCGGTAGAGTGGGCGTGGCAAATTTTGTTTGGGTCAATCGATAGGTATTGACAAGACCAATACAGTTCATTTAAAATGTTGTACCTAGGATGAAAATTGTGGGAGCCACAGGCTTAGGCGGCTTGTGGGCGTTAGAGTAGGCGTGGCATATTCGCGTGACAAACCTGCGCTACGCACAAGGCTACGGAATCTAAATCTGAAATCCCAATTCTCTATTCTTGATAGTTTCCGAGATATCCACGTTCATATTTACGATTTTTTGAAGTTTGTGGGCGGTTTGTGGGCGTAAAAGTGGGCGTGGCAAACATTTTTTTTATCAATCGATAGGTATTGACGAGAACAATACATTTCAGTTAAAATTTTTATTCTAGCATCAAAACTGTAGGAGCCACAGTTTTTGGCGGTTTGTGGGCGTTAGAGTGTGCGTGGCACTCTACTGAGACAAACTTGCGCTGCGTAAGAAGCTCAGGAATCTGCACGCCAAATCTCAATAGCCTAGCTCTCATAGTTTCCGAGATCTCAGCGTTCATCCGGACAGACAGACGGACAGACGGACATGCCTAGATCGACTCGGCTAGTGATCCTGATCAAGAATATATATACTTTATGGGGTCGGAAACGCTTCCTTCTTCCTGTTACATACTTTCCGACGAATCTAGTATACCCTTCTACTCTACGAGTAACGGGTATAAACAGGTTGTTCAAATATATAGTTGCTCTTTGTTTTTAAATTAAATAAAACAATGCCAAGAAATATATTTTTCTGTATACATATTCCATATAGTTTAATTCTAACAAATCAAAAACACGTTTCGAAAGAATCGTTGTACACTTGTTGGGTAAATTACGTTGCCCAGTTATGAAAGGATCTGAATATAAGGTCTTTATTAGTGGCAAGACGTTAGGTTTTACGTGTATGATTGAGTCGGTACATCTTAACGTCCTTGCGCTGCGTAAGAAGCTCAGGAATCTGCACGCCAAATCTCAATAGCCTAGCTCTCATAGTTTCCGAGATCTCAGCGTTCATCCGGACAGACAGACGGACAGATGGACATGGCTAGATCGACTCGGCTAGTGATCCTGATCAAGAATATATATACTTTATGGGGTCGGAAACGTTTCCTTCTGCCTGTTACATACTTTCCGACGAATCTAGTATACCCTTTTACTTAAATTCAATTGCATACGTTCAGGGCATGGAAATCTCAGAATATATTTTATTTTAAATCGATTGGTATTGACAAGACCAATACAGTTCATTTAAAATGTTGTACCTAGGATGAAAATTGTGGGAGCCACAGGCTTAGGCGGCTTGTGGGAGTTAGAGTAGGCGTGGCATATTCGCGTAACAAACTTGCGCTACGCACAAGGCTACGGAATCTAAATCTGAAATCCCAATTCTCTATTCTTGATAGTTTCCGAGATATCCACGATCATATTTAAGATTTTTTGAAGTTTGTGGGTGGTTTGTGGGCGTAAAAGTGGGCGTGGCAAACATTTTGTTCATCAATCGTTTGGTATTGATGAGAACCATACATTTCAGTTAAAATTTTTATTTTAGCATCAAAACTGTAGGAGGAACAGTTTTGTGCGGCTTGTGGGCGTTAGAGTGGGCGTGGCACTCTACTGAAACAAACTTGCGCTGCGTAAGAAGCTCAGGAATCTGTGTAACGGCGCCTGTAGCGACTGGCGAACCTAGGTTCAGCCTGAAAGCCTACTACATAGGTCCCGCTTAAGCCAAAGCTTGACCTAGTGTGGCCACCTGTTTCGGCTATTCGATATTTCGATAGTTTTGAACAGCTGAGCCAGGGTGGTATTGGAAAGTTCTACTTTTGACACCTGTCGGTCGTCATATGATATATATTTCCGCCAAAAGCCTCGCTGGTATCCAGCCGATTCCGGTTAAGTTCTTCTTAGTTTAACCAGCAAGAGAAACGGACGTGCGAACAGCTCAAAATTTAATTTTTTCAATTAAAAGGCTAAAAGCCTGAAATATATATTTTTTGAGTGGCATCCAGTATTTTTGAGTGGCATCCAGTATTTTTGAGTGGCATCCAGTAATCTAAGTGGTGTTTAGCACTCAGAGCGGCTGCCAGCTAAAAAAAGCTAGCCAGCAAAGAAAGCTTAAAGTAAGTGCAAGTGCATTTTGTTAGAAATTGGTGCGTGTTTAACCTCCAACAAAATTTCACTACAGGTATTTCTAAAATTCTGGGTGGAAACCCCAGTCAGTGCTGCCAGAAGTTGCCGCCAAAGGCGCATCTTATTGATTCGTCCAATTTGCTGGAGGATTTACCGCCTCACAAAGGCCAAAATCAATATCGCGGGGCACAATCGTCAGGTTGGCCCGCGAGGAATGATTTGGAGAAATTAGTGCCCTGAAGAAAACCCTTTTTATCGCCCAGGCATATCGTAACCGGAGTGCAGTTTTTTAGAGCGGACCAGATGGAAATTTAATTCGACTACATAACCTTTACCGATGCTTATCATGCCGCGCATCCGTATACCAGCAGAGTTTTAAGGGGGTGCGCGTACCCGTCTGGAAGATTCCCGAGTGGAATATCGCTGCCGCAGATTTAGGGACTTAAAGCTGTTTACGTGTAACAGCGCCGCATGTGTGAACGGCCTTAACCTAGCATGGCACACTAGCCAACCGTGTCTAACCTCAATCGCGATAAAAACTCTGTCTCTTAATGGATCAGTCCTAACCCCGTTATATAACTAACGCGTTTTGAGAAACCGAACTTAAGAATGAATGTAAAAGAAGATCAATGAAATCAAAGATATGTAAACCATAATTTTTCGTAAAGCCTCAAGTGGCAACGCTATGTTAAGCGATAGTTATATTCAGCAAATAATAAGGAGATAACAAGTCGATCGTGTTAAAAGAAATAACGCACGCCGAGGAGCTGTAAATTTAATTTAAGAAGAGATAAGTTTTTTGTAGTTTAAATGGAAAATTTTTTATTGTAATGCCTTCAAGGAAGTACGATGAATTAGGTACGGGTTACAAGTTTAGTTTAAATCTTTCGCGCGTCTAAGAGAAATGAGAGAAATGTTTATCTGCCCTTTAAATTCTACATGGCGAGAAAAATCGCTACCCTTTAGATTACAGCCAACCCATCCCGTCCGGAGATCGATCTTCAACGTTGGAGGAAATGCCGTGAGTCACACTAACTAATCATACATATTTATTACTTTATTCACATTTCTCGCTGACCCGCCGATTATTTAGACATAACCCTCCGATCTAAAACAATTAATTAATTAAAAATACTATGAGTTATTTGCATTCTCTATGAATTATTTTTGCAATTTTCAAATGAAATTAAATATAAAATACAATCGCCTATCGTTAACTTTTAAAATCTCTCATTGCCTGAATTAATAAATTTAAAGAAATTCGTTTGAAGAAGTTTTCAGAGCAAAAAATAATACCGAAAACCTAAAAATATTGAAAACTATTTCTATAAGTTAAAATTTATATATATTAAATACTCATTTTCCTAACATGAATATATCTTCTTTATCTTCCTATACCTTATTGTCTAAATACCCTAAGTTCTTTTTATATATATTAAATATGACTTATATCGCTACCTACGAAAGATTAATTAGCTTTTCGAACAGAAATAAAACCATGGATCGTTAAGTAATATTGAACTGAACTAAGCTGATGATTTCTCGGTCGTAGGGTATCAAAGGGGTCACCGAAGCAATGCTTTAAGGTGGTGATCATAGGTTGGGAGGGCCATACGCGACCACAATACCATCCGTGGATTCGCATAGCTAACTTTCTCTAAAACTTTTCTGTCTCTATAATACTTATTCCCGGATTTAATTATCGTTCTCTTCCGGTTTTAGTTAACTATCCTCTCTTGTCGCTAGCACGCTTATTTCTGATCTTAGCGATAATAATGTGTAGCCAGTGCGTGAATCTGTAGGCGCAAGACCTCCACCCCCAAAGCCGACGAGCGAGACCGGACCCTAATAGCGTGGCCCGCAACTGCAGATTCCCGATTTCATCCACAGCATCCAATCGTTACACGCTACAGAGATAATTCATTATTATTAATAGGATAAGTGGCGCTCAACGTGTGGGGCCTTAGTGAGTACAGTAGTCACTCATTAAGACTCCCCGGTAATTAAATTCGAATTCTTTTCTGTACTTTTTTAATTTCAACTTTTAATTTATTCACTTCTACAAAATACCTTTCTTTGATCTTTAATTCTTTTGGAAAACAGAGACAAAGAACATTAGTTTTCTTTCTGGCCAAAATTAATAATCAGAGTTAGGATTTTCCTTTTCTTAGTTAGTGGTGTTTAGAAAACTCAGTCCGAGGAAAATGCAGAAAGTATCAAACTACAGTAGATCTTCTGACCCTTTCTGATTTTCTACATCATTACCTTAACCACACTCTGTTAATTAAAAGGTTTCTATAGACTCAAGCGTTTTGGAAAATAGGTACAACTTCAAGTGGTACACTATCCACGAAAGACCTGTATAAATTTTAATTTCGTTTAGCCTTAGAGCGATTACATTTTTTATTAGTGAAGCAGGAATACAGCAGTATTAGTTCTCGAACTATACTCTGTCCGCAATACACTTTAGAAAATCTAACCGTCTCCCTACCTGGACTTAGTTTTATTTGAGAGAACGAGAAGTCCAATTAATCTGTCTCTTATTATTTTTCCGAGAAAGTTTAGCAGTTAAAAAAAAAATAATAATTTAGTTATCCTACGATACGGGGAACATCAAGCAAAAGTTCAGTTTTACTAATTTTATTGGTTTACATATCGAGAAAATTTTAGTTTTGCATCTGCTACGGTGGATACAGTTTGGTTTTTGTATTTCTTAAAATTTAATTATTTCTAAACTACCTAAAAATGGGGTTAGACCGATCCCCAGGAAAAGGCTCTCAGGAAGCAACCAAGCCAGTCTGTCCGATATGTAAGTCCGAAATGAAATCATCTTCCGAACTTTTCGAAACCATATGCCATCACGAGTTTCATAAGAAGTGCATTGATGCGCATTTCAAGAAAAACGACTTGTGTCCAGTATGCAAAGTTTCATGCAAGCTATTGGTCGAAAAGTGTTTACAAACTCGGTCTCAATCTAAGGGTCGTCAACAAGGAATTAGCGATAATACCCCGGGCCCATCTGGAAGCTCTCAGAGCAACAACAATAGTGTTACCGATCAAGCAACCGCAATAAACACGGTCACAATGGTGTCCATGGAGCGAAGGCTATTCTCGCTTCTTTCAGAGAAAATTACCGATTTAATTCAGACTTCAGTAGAAGAAAGTGTACAGAGACTGATCAGAACTCCGCCAAATTCCGCTGTAAGTGGCGAGGAAAGATCAGCAACTCCTCCTCCAGTAGACGAGGAAAATAGCGAGCCAGTTGTTGTCGAACGAATTCAAAACAGACATCGGGTTCTGCCTAACTTAGGTTCGCCTGGTTCTCACCGAAGTAACATGTCCGATCTCCTAACTAGACCCGACAAGGTCGTTCATATTTTAAACGGATGGAAAATTAAATTTTCCGGATCAGGTGTTTCTGTAGATAACTTCATTTATAGAGTTGAGGCGCTGACTCATCAAACGTTAGATGGAAATTTCTCAGTCCTTTGTAGGAACGCAAGCGTTCTCTTTGAGAGCAAGGCCAACGAATTTTATTGGCGTTACCATAAATCGGTAACTGAAGTCCGCTGGGATAGATTATGTTCTGCTTTACGAATGCAATTTCGTCAGAAAAGGGATGATATTGACATCGAAGAGTTGATCCGAAACAGAAAGCAGAAGCCTAGTGAAACCTTCGATAGCTTTTACGATAGCGTAAACATTTTAGTCGATCAATTAGAGATACCTTGGAGCTCGAGAAAGCTTGTCCGAGTTCTCAAGAATAATCTGAGGCCTGAAATACGACATGAGCTATTGAATGTCGATATTTCAACAGTTTCAGAGTTAAGAGAAACCTGTCGTCGACGCGGAGCTTTTCTCGACGACGTCAAACGCACTCACGGTTATAGTAAAAGTAGCCCATTTAGACGCGAAATAGCAGAACTGATTCCAGAATCTGAATCTCAGAAAGGTTCTGAATCGGAAAACGAGTTAGAAGTAGACGCGTTTACCTTGAAATGCTGGAATTGCCGCAAAGATGGCCACATTTACCAGGATTGTCTAGACGATAAAAGACTTTTTTGTTACGGCTGTGGAGCAGATAACACTTACAAGACGAATTGTGCGAAGTGTGCAAAAAACTCCAAGTCCGGCGCTTCGAAGTTGCCGTACAAACCGAAAACTTCGAGTGCCTTTCGCAACCAGTCAACGATGACCGATTAAATGTGGATGTACCGTTCGATGCACCACAAATTATCCCGGACGTTCCAGAAAGCAATGCCAGTTCTGTGCTGCATTGTAAAGTTAAAAATTTACCTGATTTTCCAAATCCAAAATTTTGTCACAACCGTCTCTTGGAAAGATTTAAATCTCGAAGGTCTAAAAGAATCAAATCCTTTTGGCAAAACATTAGAACCTGCCGGCTAGGATTGAAATATATTTGTTCTGTTCCGATAGAAACAAGAGATCCTCGACCGTTTTTGCCGGTTCGTTTATTAGATCGTACCGTGTACGGTTTACTTGACTCCGGGGCATCAATAAGTTGCTTTGGGGGTGATTTAGCCAGTGAACTCATAAAGAAGAATAACGCTTACAAGTCGTTAAACGTTAGTGCTACCACAGCAGATGGAAGCCCACAACGAATAGTAGGCAAGATGAAAGTTAACATAGAATATGGGAACATTCAAAAATTCTAAACATTTATATCGTACCGTCACTAAAGCAAGATCTATACTTGGGTATAGATTTTTGGAGGTTGTATGATCTTCTTCCTAAAGATCTGCATATATCCGAGCTAGAATCTAAAAAGTCTAGCAGAGTTAGCAGCGACGTCGAGGTAGATCAGCACGACTTGTCTGAAGCAGAAAAGTTAAGATTTATTAATGTTATCAATTCGTTTCCTTCATTCGCTCAGGAAGGTCTTGGTCAGACTAGTTTGATTACACATTCAATTGACGTGGGCAATGCTAAGCCAATTAAACAGCGTCATTTCCCCGTCTCACCTGCTGTTGAGAAGAGTATGTACGCAGAAATAGACAGAATGTTACAATTAGGAGTTATTGAAGAGTCGGAAAGCGCATGGTCCTCTCCCATCGTCATGGTTACTAAACCTGGCAAAGTGAGGATTTGTTTAGATTGCCGAAAGGTCAATAGTTTTACCGAGAAAGACGCATATCCTCTTCCACAAATCAGCGGCATCTTAAGTCGGTTACCAAAAGCCGAGTATATTACTAGTCTTGACTTGAAGGACGCCTATTGGCAAGTGCCGTTGGAAGTTCAATCCCGAGACAAGACTGCATTTACAGTCCCCGGTAGGCCACTCTACCAATTTAAAGTAATGCCTTTTGGGCTTTGTAATGCCACCAGCACAATGTCTCGTTTGATGGACAAAGTCGTCCCACCGCATCTCAGGAATGAGGTATTCATATACTTGGATGACCTTCTGGTAGTATCGTCAAACTTTGAGAATCATCTTGACGTACTTAGGGAGATCGCCGTTCACATCAAGCGTGCAGGACTGACAATCAACATTGGCAAAAGTCATTTCTGCATGCGACGTGTACGTTATCTGGGCCATATCATCGGTGATGGCGGGATTCGAACTGATCCTGAAAAGGTGAAAGCAATCACCGAGTTTCCCGTCCCGAAAACCCTGCGAGGTTTGAGGAGTTTTATTGGCTTATGTGGCTGGTACAGCAAATTCGTTCCGAATTTTGCATCACTTGCTTCTCCTTTAACTGATTTAATGACAACCAAACGAAAGTTCAGTCTAACTCCAGAAGCACTAGAAGCTTTTGAAATCTTAAAGACTCGTCTTAGCGAAGCTCCGGTGTTGTGTAGCCCGGACTTTTCTAAACCATTTGCTATCCATTGTGATGCTAGCAAGTCTGGCGTCGGTGCTGTGTTAGTACAGGCATCTCCGGATGGAGACGAACGTCCTATAGCATTTATATCGAAAAAACTAAATCGAGCTCAAAGAAACTATACCGTTACCGAGCAGGAGTGTTTGGCAGCAATAGTAGCCTTGAAGACTTTTAGAGCTTACGTGGAAGGACATGATTTCACGATCATAACTGACCACGCCTCGCTTAAATGGCTTATGTCTAACCATGATCTCAGTTCTCGTTTAGCTCGATGGGCGTTAGCCTTACAGAGATATCGATTTAAAATTGAGCATCGCAATGGTACAATGAACGTGGTTCCTGATTCCTTGTCCCGCGTTAACGAGGACGAAGTCGCGGCGATAGATTTGCGGGAAGGTTTGTTAGTCGATATGAATTCAAACCACTTTAAGTCTCCTGCTTACAAAGATTTAGTAGCCAAGGTTGAAGAGAAGAAAGATAATTTCCCTGATCTTAAAACAGTGGACGGGTATTTGTATAGGAAAGCAGAACATTTAACTGGAGAACAAGTACACGATAAATACGCATGGAAGCTTTGGTTAACATCAGAGCTAATCCCTGAAGTTCTTTTTCAAGCCCATAACAGTCCATTGGCTTCCCACGGCGGGATACATAAGACTGTCGATCGCGTTAGGAGGTATTATTTTTGGCCTCGCCTCGTGCCTGACGTGAAAGCATACGTTAATGCCTGTGAGACATGCAAGTCGACTAAACCACCGAATCATGTTCTCAGACCACCGCTAGGAAAAGCGCCAGAAACCGTGCGACTCTTCCAACGAATTTTTATCGATTTTCTCGGACCTTACCCACGTTCGAGAAGCGGGAATATCGGGATTTTTATAGTCCTAGATCATTTCTCTAAATTTGTATTTCTAAAACCTGTGAAGAAGATTAATGCTAGTGTTGTTATCAAGTACCTCGAAGGCGAGCTCTTCATGACTTTCGGTGTACCGGAAACTGTCGTATCAGACAACGGATCCCAGTTCCGCTCTGAAGCGTTTCAGAAGCTGATGAAGACGTATGAGATTTCACACATGCTGACGGCTGTTCATTCGCCTCAAGCTAACGCCTCTGAGCGAGTCAATCGTTCTGTTATTTCAGGGATTCGTGCTTACCTTCGTCCAGATCAGAAAGATTGGGATGAGTATTTGAATAGAATATGTTGTGCCTTGAGATCCTCGATCCATGCTAGTATCGGTACAACGCCGTACTATATGGCTTTCGGCCAGCATATGGTAACATCCGGTTCTACTTATTCATTGCTAAGAAGACTGAACATGCTAGATGATCGTTCTTTGATGTTTAATAGACAAGATTCATTTGAAATAATCCGAGAAGAAGCGACTAAGCAAATGCAGAAAGCTCACGATCGGAACGAAAAGCGTTATAATTTGCGCTCGAGAGAGGTTTCCTACGCTGAAGGACAAGAAGTATTTCGACGCAATTTCAAGCAAAGTTGCTTTCAGACAGGCTATAACGCCAAGTTTGGTCCATCATTTGTAAAAGCCCGAGTTCGAAGAAAATTGGGAAGATCTTATTACGAACTAGAGGACTTGCAAGGTCGACTCTTGGGTAACTATCACGGGAAAGATATTCGCCAGTGATGCGACTCCAGGCGGTAATCTGTCTAGGGTATCTAGTTCCAAATACCCTAGCCTGATTCTAGCGGGGGGGTTTCTGTAACGGCGCCTGTAGCGACTGGCGAACCTAGGTTCAGCCTGAAAGCCTACTACATAGGTCCCGCTTAAGCCAAAGCTTGACCTAGTGTGGCCACCTGTTTCGGCTATTCGATATTTCGATAGTTTTGAACAGCTGAGCCAGGGTGGTATTGGAAAGTTCTACTTTTGACACCCGTCGGTCGTCATATGATATATATTTCCGCCAAAAGCCTCGCTGGTATCCAGCCGATTGCGGTTAAGTTCTTCTTATTTTAACCAGCAAGAGAAACGGACGTGCGAACAGCTCAAAATTTAATTTTTTCAATTAAAAGGCTAAAAGCCTGAAATATATATTTTTTGAATGGCATCCAGTATTTTTGAGTGGCATCCAGTATTTTTGAGTGGCATCCAGTAATCTAAGTGGTGTTTAGCACTCAGAGCGGCTGCCAGCTAAAAAAAGCTAGCCAGCAAAGAAAGCTTAAAGTAAGTGCAAGTGCATTTTGTTAGAAATTGGTGCGTGTTTAACCTCCAACAAAATTTCACTACAGGTATTTCTAAAATTCTGGGTGGAAACCCCAGTCAGTGCTGCCAGAAGTTGCCGCCAAAGGCGCATCTTATTGATTCGTCCAATTTGCTGGAGGATTTACCGCCTCACAAAGGCCAAAATCAATATCGCGGGGCACAATCGTCAGGTTGGCCCGCGAGGAATGATTTGGAGAAATTAGTGCCCTGAAGAAAACCCTTTTTATCGCCCAGGCATATCGTAACCGGAGTGCAGTTTTTTAGAGCGGACCAGATGGAAATTTAATTCGACTACATAACCTTTACCGATGCTTATCATGCCGCGCATCCGTATACCAGCAGAGTTTTAAGGGGGTGCGCGTACCCGTCTGGAAGATTCCCGAGTGGAATATCGCTGCCGCAGATTTAGGGACTTAAAGCTGTTTACGTGTAACAGCGCCGCATGTGTGAACGGCCTTAACCTAGCATGGCACACTAGCCAACCGTGTCTAACCTCAATCGCGATAAAAACTCTGTCTCTTAATGGATCAGTCCTAACCCCGTTATATAACTAACGCGTTTTGAGAAACCGAACTTAAGAATGAATGTAAAAGAAGATCAATGAAATCAAAGATATGTAAACCATAATTTTTCGTAAAGCCTCAAGTGGCAACGCTATGTTAAGCGATAGTTATATTCAGCAAATAATAAGGAGATAACAAGTCGATCGTGTTAAAAGAAATAACGCACGCCGAGGAGCTGTAAATTTAATTTAAGAAGAGATAAGTTTTTTGTAGTTTAAATGGAAAATTTTTTATTGTAATGCCTTCAAGGAAGTACGATGAATTAGGTACGGGTTACAAGTTTAGTTTAAATCTTTCGCGCGTCTAAGAGAAATGAGAGAAATGTTTATCTGCCCTTTAAATTCTACATGGCGAGAAAAATCGCTACCCTTTAGATTACAGCCAACCCATCCCGTCCGGAGATCGATCTTCAACGTTGGAGGAAATGCCGTGAGTCACACTAACTAATCATACATATTTATTACTTTATTCACATTTCTCGCTGACCCGCCGATTATTTAGACATAACCCTCCGATCTAAAACAATTAATTAATTAAAAATACTATGAGTTATTTGCATTCTCTATGAATTATTTTTGCAATTTTCAAATGAAATTAAATATAAAATACAATCGCCTATCGTTAACTTTTAAAATCTCTCATTGCCTGAATTAATAAATTTAAAGAAATTCGTTTGAAGAAGTTTTCAGAGCAAAAAATAATACCGAAAACCTAAAAATATTGAAAACTATTTCTATAAGTTAAAATTTATATATATTAAATACTCATTGTCCTAACATGAATATATCTTCTTTATCTTCCTATACCTTATTGTCTAAATACCCTAAGTTCTTTTTATATATATTAAATATGACTTATATCGCTACCTACGAAAGATTAATTAGCTTTTCGAACAGAAATAAAACCATGGATCGTTAAGTAATATTGAACTGAACTAAGCTGATGATTTCTCGGTCGTAGGGTATCAAAGGGGTCACCGAAGCAATGCTTTAAGGTGGTGATCATAGGTTGGGAGGGCCATACGCGACCACAATACCATCCGTGGATTCGCATAGCTAACTTTCTCTAAAACTTTTCTGTCTCTATAATACTTATTCCCGGATTTAATTATCGTTCTCTTCCGGTTTTAGTTAACTATCCTCTCTTGTCGCTAGCACGCTTATTTCTGATCTTAGCGATAATAATGTGTAGCCAGTGCGTGAATCTGTAGGCGCAAGACCTCCACCCCCAAAGCCGACGAGCGAGACCGGACCCTAATAGCGTGCCCCGCAACTGCAGATTCCCGATTTCATCCACAGCATCCAATCGTTACACGCTACATCTGCACGCCAAATCTCAATAGCCTAGCTCTCAAAGTTTCCGAGATCTCAACGTTCATCCGGACAGGCAGACGGACAGACTGACATGCCTAGATCGACTCGGCTAGTGATCCTGATCAAGAATATATACACTTTATGGGGTCGGAAACGCTTCCTTCTGCCTGTTTCATACTTTCCGACGAATCTAGTTTACCGTTTTACTCTAAGAGTAACGGGTATAAACAGGTTGTTCAAATATATAGTTGCTCTTTGTATTTAAATTAAATAAAACAATGCAAAAAAATATATTTTTCTGTATACATATTCCATATAGTTATACCCGTTACTCGTGGAGTAAAAGGGTATACTAGATTCGTCGGAAAGTAAAAAAAAATTTGCCACGCCCACCCTAACGCCCATAACGCTTAAATCTGTCTACCGCCGGTAGGTGGCGGATTTCAGTCTTGCTTTGCTGCTTGCTTATCTCCATTTCCCTTTGGTCCCTTTAGCTGAGTAACGGGTATCTGATAGTTACATACTTTCCTACGAATTTAGTATACCCTTTAACTCTACGAGAAACGGGTATAAATACGTTAAAGCCCAAAAATATTATAAACGAAATAATTAAGACTTAAATTCAATTGCATACGTTCAGGGCATGGAAATCTCAGAATATATTTTATTTTAATATTATTATCTATCCATACAAAATAAAATAAAACAAGGAAGAACGCTATAGTCGAGTACCTCGACTATCAGATACCCGTTACTCAGCTAAGGGGACCAAAGGAATATGGAGATATGCAAGCAGCAAAGCGAGATTGAAAGCGCCACCTACCGGCGGTAGACAGATTTTTAGCGTTATGGGCGTTAGAGTGGGCGTGGCAACATTTTTTTTGGATCAATCGATAGGTATTGACGAGACCAACACATTTCAGTTAAAATTTTTAATCTAGCAATAAAATTGTGGGCGCCACAGGCTTGGGCGGTTTGTGGGCGTTAGAGTGGGCGTGGCATATTCGCATAACAAACTTTCGCTGCGTACAAGGCTACGGAATCTAAGTCTGAAATTCCAATACTCTATCTTTGAGATATCCGATTTTTTGAAGTTTGTGGGCGGTTTGTGGGCGTTAAAGTGGGCGTGGCAAACTTTTTTTATGTCAATCGATAGGTGTTGATGAGAAAAATTTATTTCAGTTTAAATTTTTACTCTAGCATTAAAACTGTAGGAGGAACAGTTTTGGGCGGTTAGTGGGCGTAAGAGTGGGCGTGGCACTCTACTGAAACAAACTTGCGCTGCGTAAGAAGCTAAGGAATCTGCACACCAAATCTCAATAGCCTAGCTCTCATAGTTTCCGAGATCTCAGCGTTCATCCGGACAGACGGTCAGACGAACAGACGGACATGGCTAGTTCGACTCGGCTAGTGATCCTGATCAAGAATATATATACTTTATGGGGTCGGAAACGCTTCCTTCTGCCTGTTACATACTTTCCGACGAATCTAGTATACCCTTTTACTCTACGAGTAACGGGTATAACAAGGAAGAACTTTATAGTCGAGTACCTCGACTATCAGATACCCGTTACTCAGCTAAAGGGACCAAAGGGAAATGGAGATATGCAAGCAGCAAAGCGAGATTGAACTGCGCCACCTATCGGCGGTAGACAGATTTAAGCGTTATGGGCGTTAGAGTGGGCGTGGCAAATATTTTTTGGGTCAATCGATAGGTATTGACAAGACCAATACAGTTCATTTAAAATGTTGTACCTAGGATGAAAATTGTGGGAGCCACAGGCTTAGGCGGCTTGTGGGCGTTAGAGTAGGCGTGGCATATTCGCGTAACAAACTTGCGCTACGCACAAGGCTACGGAATCTAAATCTGAAATCCCAATTCTCTATTCTTGATAGTTTCCGAGATATCCACGTTCATATTTAAGATTTTTTGAAGTTTGTGGGCGTAAAAGTGGGCGTGGCAAACATTTTGTTTATCAATCGATAGGTATTGATGAGAACAATACATTTCAGTTAAAATTTTTATTTTAGCATCAAAACTGTAGGAGCCACAGTTTTGGGCGGTTTGTGGGCGTTAGAGTGGGCGTGGCACTCTACTGAAACAAACTTGCGCTGCGTAAAAAGCTCAGGAATCTGCACGCCAAATCTCAATAGCCTAGCTCTCATAGTTTCCGAGATCTCAGCGTTCATCCGGACAGACAGACGGACAGACGGACATGGCTAGATCGACTCGGCTAGTGATCCTGATCAAGAATATATATACTTTATGGGGTCGGAAACGTTTCCTTCTGCCTGTTACATACTTTCCGACGAATCTAGTATACCCTTTTACTCTACGAGAAACGGGTATAAACATGTTGATCAAATATATAGTTGCTCTTTGTATTTAAATTAAATAAAACAATGCAAAAAAATATATTTTTCTGTATACATATTCTATATAGTTTTATTCTAACAAATCAAAAACACGTTTCGAAAGAATCGTTGTACACTTGTTGGGTAAATTACGTTGCCCAGTTATGAAAGGATCTGAATATAAGGTCTTTATTAGTGGCAAGACGTTAGGTTTTACGTGTATGATTGACTCGGTACATCTTAACGTCCTTGTTCCTTGACTCCGCAGCTTTTTCTGATAGCTCTTCAATTGAAACTAATGCATATTGAATAACATCTGGAGCGTGTATTAATATTTTATGAACTGAGGGAGGCAAATACTACCAGAAATATTTTGATGTCAGTTCTTTTGCAGTACCCAGCTCTAATTTTCTCAAAAATACTTAAGGGTGATAGTATGCACTGATATGAATTGCCTATATTTAAAAAAAAAAAGTTTTTAGAATATTTAAAAAAAAACTTCACAATTGAGCAATAGAGATGTTTTTCGATTTTACATCGATGTTTGCCTGTTAAAACATCGGAAAAGTGATGTTTTCTGCACCTCTATTGACCAATTGAGATTTAAAAGCTCAAACGAATATGACGAACACAACAAAACACAAAATAGGTACGAACACAAAAGAGCGTATAAGTCAGAAAGTTGCAAAAAGTTGGAGCTCAAATTTAAAACATAGACTAAGAAAACATTCACTGGTATTAATAAATTAATTTCATCAAAGGGAAAGATGGGCCTCACAACTTTTTCTTTATCTAAAATCTATGAATATACAAAAATACACCACTCGACAGGTCACTGATAAAACACTAATTTTAAAACAATAACACAACACATAATGACATAAAAACAAGGAAGAACGCTATAGTCGAGTACCTCGACTATCAGATACCCGTTACTCAGCTAAAGGGACCAAAGGGAAATGGAGATATGCAAGCAGCAAAGCGAGATTGAAATGCGCCACCTAACGGCGGTAGACAGATTTAAGCGTTATGGGCGTTAGAGTGGGCGTGAGAACAATACATTTCAGTTAAAATTTTTATTCTAGCATCAAAACTGCAGGAGCCACAGTTTTTGCCGGTTTGTGGGCGTTAGAGTGGGCGTGGCACTCTACTGAAACAAACTTGCGCTGCGTAAGAAGCTCAGGAATCTGCACGCCAAATCTCAATAGCCTAGCTCTCATAGTTTCCGAGATCTCAGCGTTCATCCGGACAGACAGACGGACAGACGGACAGACGGACAGACGGACATGGCTAGATCGACTCGGCTAGTGATCCTGATCAAGAATATATATACTTTATGGGGTCGGAAACGTTTCCTTCTGCCTGTTACATACTTTCCGACGAATCTAGTATACCCTTTTACTCTACGAGTAACGGGTATAAATACGTTAAAGCCCAAAAATATTAAAAACGAAATAATTAGAATTAAATTTAATTGCATACGTTCAGGGCATGGAAATCTCAGAATATATTTTATTTTAAATAGGTATTGACAAGACCAATACAGTTCATTTAAAATGTTGTACCTAGGATGAAAATTGTGGGAGCCACAGGCTTAGGCGGCTTGTGGGAGTTAGAGTAGGCGTGGCATATTCGCGTAACAAACTTGCGCTACGCACAAGGCTACGGAATCTAAATCTGAAATCCCAATTCTCTATTCTTGATAGTTTCCGAGATATCCACGTTCATATTTAAGATTTTTTGAAGTTTGTGGGTGGTTTGTGAACGTAAAAGTGGGCGTGGCAAACATTTTGTTTATCAATCGATAGGTATCATTTTTTTAATCAATCGATAGGTATTGACGAGAACAATACATTTCAGTTAAAATTTTTATTCTAGCATCAAAACTGTAGGAGCCACAGTTTTTGGCGGTTTGTGGGCGTTAGAGTGGGCGTGGCACTCTACTGAGACAAACTTGCGCTGCGTAAGAAGCTCAGGAATCTGCACGCCAAATCTCAATAGCCTAGCTCTCATAGTTTCCGAGATCTCAGCGTTCATCCGGACAGACAGATGGACAGACGGACATGGCTAGATCGACTCGGCTAGTGATTCTGATCAAGAATATATATACTTTATGGGGTCGGAAACGTTTCCTTCTGCCTGTTTCATACTTTCCGACGAATCTAGTATACCCTTTTACTCTACGAGTAACGGGTATAAATACGTTAAAGCCCAAAAATATTAAAAAATAAATAATTAAGACTTAAATTCAATTGCATACGTTCAGGGCATGGAAATCTCAGAATATATTTTATTTTAATTTCATTATCTATCCATACAAAATAAAATAAAACAAGGAAGAACGCTATAGTCGAGTTCCTCGACTATCAGATACCCGTTACTCAGCTAAAGGGACCAAGGGGAAATGGAGATATGCAAGCAGCAAAGCGAGATTGAACTGCGTCACCTATCGGCGGTAGACAGATTTAAGCGTTATGGGCGTTAGAGTGGGCGTGAAAACAATACATTTCAGTTAAAATTTTTATTCTAGCATCAAAACTGTAGGAGCCACAGTTTTTGGCGGTTTGTGGGCGTTAGAGTGGGCGTGGCACTCTACTGAAACAAACTTGCGCTGCGTAAAAAGCTCAGGAATCTGCACGCCAAATCTCAATAGCCTAGCTCTCATAGTTTCCGAGATCTCAGCGTTCATCCGGACAGACGGACGGACAGACGGACAGACGGACATGGCTAGATCGACTCGGCAAGTGATCCTGATCAAGAATATATATACTTTATGGGGTCGGAAACGTTTCCTTCTGCCTGTTACATACTTTCCGACGAATCTAGTATACCCTTTTACTCTACGAGTAACGGGTATAAATACGTTAAAGCCCAAAAATATTAAAAAAGAAATAATTAAGACTTAAATTCAATTGCATGCGTTCAGGGCATGGAAATCTCAGAATATATTTTATTTAAATTTCATTATCCTTCTATACAAAATAAAATAAAACAAGGAAGAACGCTATAGTCGAGTACCTCGACTATCAGGTACCCGTTACTCAGCTAAAGGGACCAAGGGGAAATGGAGATATGCAAGCAGCAAAGCGAGATTGAACTGCGCCACCTATCGGCGGTAGACAGATTTAAGCGTTATGGGCGGTAGAGTGGGCGTGGCAAATTTTGTTTGGGTCAATCGATAGGTATTGACAAGACCAATACAGTTCATTTAAAATGTTGTACCTAGGATGAAAATTGTGGGAGCCACAGGCTTAGGCGGCTTGTGGGCGTTAGAGTAGGCGTGGCATATTCGCGTGACAAACTTGCGCTACGCACAAGGCTACGGAATCTATATCTGAAATCCCAATTCTCTATTCTTGATAGTTTCCCAGATATCCACGTTCATATTTACGATTTTTTGAAGTTTGTGGGCGGTTTGTGGGCGTAAAAGTGGGCGTGGCAAACATTTTTTTTATCAATCGATAGGTATTGATGAGAACAATACATTTCAGTTAAAATTTTTATTCTAGCATCAAAACTGTAGGAGCCACAGTTTTGGGCGGTTTGTGGGCGTTAGAGTGGGCGTGGCACTCTACTGAAACAAACTTCACTGCGTAAGAAGCTCAGGAATCTGCACACCAAATCTCAATAGCTTAGCTGTCATAGTTTCCGAGATCTTAGAGTTCATCCGGACAGACAGACGGACAGACGGACATGCCTAGATCGACTCGGCTAGTGATCCTGATCAAGAATATATATACTTTATGGGGTCGGAAACGCTTCCTTTCATACTTTCCGACGAATCTAGTATATCCTTTTACTCTACGAGTAACGGGTATAAACAGGTTGTTTAAATATATAGTTGCTCTTTGTATTTAAATTAAATAAGACAATGCAAAAAAATATATTACATACTTTCCGACGAATCTAGTATACCCTTTTACTCTACGAGTAACGGGTATTAACAGGTTGTTCAAATATATAGTTGCTCTTTGTATTTAAATTAAATAAAACAATGCAAAAAAATTTATTTTTCTGTTTACATATTCCATATAGTTTAATTCTAACAAATCAAAAACACGTTTCGAAAGAATTGTTGTACACTTGTTGGGTAAATTACGTTGCCCAGTTATGAAAGGATCTGAATATAAGGTCTTTATTAGTGGCAAGACGTTAGGTTTTCCGTGTATGATTGAGTCGGTTCATCTTAACGTCCTTGTTCCTTGACTCCGCAGCTTTTTCTGATAGCTCTTCAATTAAAACTAATGCATATTGAATAACATCTGAACCATGTATTAATATTTTATGAACTGAGGGAGGCAAATAATACCAGAAATATGTTGATGTCAGTTCTTTTGCAGTACCTAGCTCTAATTTTCTCAAAAATACTTAAGCGTGATAGTATGCACTGATATGAATTGCCTATATTTAAAAAAAAAAGTTTTTAGAATATTTAAAAAGAATTCACAATTGAGCAATAGAGATGTTTTTCGCTTTTACATCGATATTTGCCTGTTAAAACATCGGAAAAGTGATGTTTTCTGCACCTCTATTGACTAATTGAGATTTCAAAGCACAAACGAATATGACGAACACAACAAAACACAAAATAGGTACGAACACAAAAGAGCGTATAAGTCAGAAAGTTGCAAAAAGTTGCAGCTCAAATTTAAAACATAGACTAAGAAAACATTCACTAGTATTAATAAATTAGTTTCATCAAAGGGAAAGATGGGCCTCACAACTTTTTCTTTATCTGAAATCTATGAATATACAAAAATACACCACTCGACAGGTCACTGATAAAAGACTCATTTTTAAACAAAAACACAACACATAATGACATAAAAACAAGGAAGAACGCTATAGTCGAGTACCACGACTATCAGATACCCTTTACTCAGCTAAAGGGACCAAAGGGAAATGGAGATATGCAAGCAGCAAAGCGAGATTGAAATGCGCCACCTATCGGCGGTAGACAGATTTAAGCGTTATGGGCGTTAGAGTGGGCGTGAGAACAATACATTTCAGTTAAAATTTTTATTCTAGCATCAAAACTGTAGGAGCCACAGTTTTTGGCGGTTTGTGGGCGTTAGAGTGGGCGTGGCACTCTACTGAAACAAACTTGCGCTGCGTAAGAAGCTCAGGAATCTGCACGCCAAATCTCAATAGCCTAGCTCTCATAGTTTCCGAGATCTCAGCGTTCATCCGGACAGACAGACGGACAGACGGACATGGCTAGATCGACTCGGCTAGTGATCCTGATCAAGAATATATATACTTTATGGGGTCGGAAACGTTTCCTTCTGCCTGTTACATACTTTCCGACGAATCTAGTATACCCTTTTACTCTACGAGTAACGGGTATAAATACGTTAAAGCCCAAAAATATTAAAAACGAAATAATTAAGACTTAAATTCAATTGCATACGTTCAGGGCATGGAAATCTCAGAATATATTTTATTTTAATTTCATTATCTATCCATACAAAATAAAATATAACAAGGAAGAACGCTATAGTCGAGTACCTCGACTATCAGATACCCGTTACTAAGCTAAAGGGACCAAAAGGAAATGGAGATATGCAAGCAGCAAAGCGAGATTGAACCGCGCCACCTATCGGCGGTAGACAGATTTAAGCGTTATGGGCGTTAGAGTGGGCGTGGCAAATTTATTTTGGGTCAATCGATAGGTATTGACAAGACCAACAAGACCAATAAAATTGTGGGCGCCACAGGCTTGGGCGGTTTGTGGGCGTTAGAGTGGGCGTGGCATATTCGCATAACAAACTTTCGCTGCGTACAAGGCTACGGAATCTAAATCTGAAATTCCAATACTCTATCTTTGATAGTTTCCGAGATATCCGCGTTCATACTAACGATTTTTTGAAGTTTGTGGCCGGGTATTAAAAACGAAATAATTAAGACTTAAATTCAATTGCATACGTTCAGGGCATGGAAATCTCAGAATATATTTTATTTTAATATTATTATCTATCCATACAAAATAAAATAAAACAAGGAAGAACGCTATAGTCGAGTACCTCGACTTTGTAACGAACACACTCTATGAGCGTTGTCCACGCTAACACCTCTGTCTACGCTTTGACGCTCAGGGAGATGGGTGTGGGTTTGTGTTAAGATGAAACAAGAGTGTCACAGAACTAACAATAGTAGACAGAGAGACGGTAACGATAAGGATTTTTAGCCCATCGGCTAAGATTCGGACGAGAGACTGTACCTATCGAAGACGGAGGCCCAGATGTTATTGGCCACCTTCTATACCCACCCTACCTGTGAAGTCTCATTGAACTCCACCCTTAAAACAACCGCTGCGCTACATCCTCTAAGGTGCCCTCAAAAGATCACAAATTAATTCATCTTAAATTTCATTTAATACGGCAAATACGATAATATCGGTCATGGTTCTTAATACTACAAATCCTAACACTAAAACCTTAAAACTAAGCGTTCTTTACGCCGAAACGACTCTCTTTATGATCGTGTGTCAATACAAGATTATCAAATAGGAAAAGAAATGGATATTTGGTTTACGTTAAACTATTACGAAACTGATTACATATTTGATCGATATGCGGCAAACTTATTCAAAAATTACAGAAAAGCACTTAGGCGGATAACGTTAAATTATATAAGTGCAAACGATTCTTATTTAATATTTATCAATAATGTGGAAAAATTACATGTATATAGTGACGTGTCTGCACTGCGATTTCTCAACGGCCACCAGTTTAAAGAACGAAACCGTTCACAAATAAACAGAATCGCCAATTTCGGCTTTGATTAAAAACGATACAGAAGCTCGAGATCCCGCAATGCAAACAAACACAGAAAATTGATTAAGTCCGAATGTCAACAATGACGTAATTCCATAAACGTAAAAATCCAATAAGATCGCAAAATCTAATAAGACCGAATTATGTAAACAAAGAAGTGGCGATCGCATCATCCACTTGCGATTGCGTCACCTAATGCACTAACAGTAAATTCTAAGGCGCAAACCGAGGTTTCATTCTAACCAATTCTGTAACATACAATTAGTCTTTTTCCAACGTTCTAATAAAGAATAACCAACCAATATAAAAAATCTCCTGATTTTTTATTCGGGCGAAGAACGACTCATGTAAATGGCGCAGTCGGTAGGATCTCTTTAAAAAAAAATATCCTTGCGAAAAAACAAAGTCAGTAGCTTACTGATCAATTAAAAGGATATTTCTAAACAACTAGGATATCCAGATCAGCGCGTGGGATTGCCCACAAGTAAGCAATTTATTCGACTAGCTCGGAAGTGCAACTAAGAGATCCGCAAAAGAACCTAAGTGCAAATTAAAGGCAAATTAAATTTCAATCGACTACTGAATAAATCCAATTCGGTCAGTAATAAAGTTGAGTGGAATTTAATTAAACACAACAAAATGGACCAACAACCACCAGCTCAAGGGCAACCACAAATTGGTGTGGCACCCAACCCATTGACGGAGCAAAACTTAAATCAGCTTTTGTCTCAGATCCGGAATATTCCAACGTTTGAAGGAGATCCATCTACCCTTGGAACCTTTGTCAGAAGAGTTAACTACCTTTTGCGTCTGTATCCTACAACCAATGATCGACAGACAAGCGTTATATTTGGAGCAATTGAACTTCAAATCACCGGTGATGCCCAGAGGATTCTGCAAGTTCTACAAGACAACAACTGGCCAGATCTTAGAGCAGCCCTAATCGACGAGTACAAAACGCAAACACCTGTGGAGGAACTATTAAGGCGATTATACAATACTAATTTTCAAGGTAATCTAAGAAAATTTTGTAACGAGATCGAGCTTAAGCAGTTAGTTATAAGCAACAAATTAGAACTTGAGGGAAATCCAAATGAATTAATATTGTACACAGAAGCAATGTTTAGAACTACAAAGAACCTAATACAACGAAAATTACCTGATAGAATTTTTATGACATTAGCAAGAAGCGATATTTCAACAGTACATAAACTGAAACAAGCGGCTCAGCAAGTAGGGCTATACGAAGAAAATGAAAATTTAAAACTTTAGAACATCAATGTTAATAAAATTCAAAAGCATCAACAAACAAATTATACACGTAACCCCTACCCTTTCACTAATTTGTACAACACCCAACAATTTAATCCTGGCCCAGCTCTTTCAATTCAACCACACCCCAACCAACCCCAAAGAATGGTTCCACAAAATTATAGGTTCCAATCGAATAACCGAAATAATACTTTTGACCAAAATAGGGGAAGTTACCAAGAGTTTCGAAGAAATTTAATTCAGGGACAGCAAAATAATACAATGAATCAAAGCCAACAGCCAAGTGGACGATCGGGCTCAGTACCCAACCAATCACAAAAGAGAGTCAGAGAAAGTAATAGTGGACAATCAAGAATGCAAGTAGACGAAAATTATCAACAAAATAAGGAGTACAAAGAAGATGTTTATAATGAAAATGAAAATTTTCCAATTCAAGCCTCGGACCAATTACATACATAGAAATAACTATAAATAATCATAATTATCGTTGCCTCGTCGATACCGGTTCATCAATTAACTTAATGAAAAAGAATTTTCTCAACGGGAGCATACATAAAGATCCGACAATTACACGCACTATGACAGGTCATTATGAACTAAATGAATTTGTAAAAGTTGCACCTAATAGTTTATTTACTCAAGAACAAATATTTTATATTCACGACTTTTCTTCCAATTATGACATACTACTAGGGCGAAAGTTACTAGAGGCAAACCAGGCAAATATTGATTATTTAAATAGTCGCACTACTATTAGTGGCCGCATTTTTTTACACAAAAACATTAGTTTGAAAAATCCAACACAAATAAATGATTTTGAGGCATTGCTAAAATCTAAAAATTATACTGATGAAATAAATTATGCTGTTCAAAATGAATTAGCAGAGGGAAAAAGTTATCGCTTAGAACACTTAAATGAAGAAGAAAAAGTTAAATTATTAAAATTAATGAACCAATATAAATGCATTCAATATCGTGATGGTGAAAATTTGACCTTTACGAATGTTGTTAAGCATGAAATAAAAACTCATCATGAAAATCCAATTTATAAAAAACCGTATGGGTATCCTTTTTCATTTGAAAAAGAAGTTGAGTCTCAAATACAGGATATGTTAAAGCAAGGAATAATTAGGCACAGCCAATCACCTTATTGCAGTCCATTGTGGATAGTACCAAAAAAAAAAGATGCTTCAGGTAAACAAAAATTTAGACTTGTAGTAGACTATAGGGGCTTAAGTGAGATCACTATTAGTGATAAATTTCCCATTCCCAATATGGACGAAATACTAGGCAAGCTAGGACGGTGTCAATATTTTACCACCATTGATTTGGCTAAAGGTTTCCACCAAATCAAAATGGACCAAAATTCCATAAACAAAACAGCGTTTTCCACAAAGTACGGACACTACGAGTACACACGAATGCCATTTGGATTAAAAAATGCACCTGCAACTTTTCAGCGATTCATGAACAATGTCCTTCGTGAATTAATAAACAAGCATTGCCTTGTATACTTGGACGATATAATTGTTTTCTCTACGTCTCTTGACGAACACCTTACTTCATTAAAAATTGTTTTCGAAAAACTTAAAAACGCTAATCTAAAATTACAACTAGACAAATGTGAATTTTTGAAAAAAGAAACAGAATTTTTGGGACACATAGTTGGACCAAACGGTGTAATGCCAAATCCAGAAAAGGTTAAGGCAATCAATAAATTTCCAATTCCCAAAACTCAAAAAGAAATAAAATCATTTCTTGGTCTTTGCGGTTATTACAGAAAATTCATTCCAAACTTCGCAGACATTTCAAAACCTTTAACTAAATGTTTAAAAGCTGGTTCTAAAGTGACATTCAAAGATGATACATTTATTGCAGCATTCAATAAATTAAAACAACTTATCATAAACGATACAATACTGATTTGTCCAGATTTTGGAAAAAGGTTTCAATTAAGTACTGATGCTAGCAACTTTGCATTAGGAGCAGTTCTTTCTCAGGATAACAAACCAATCAGTTACATTAGTAGGACTCTAAATGCACATGAAGAAAACTATAGTACAATTGAAAAAGAATTATTAGCTATAGTATGGGCAACAAAAACCTTAAGACCCTATTTATTCGGAAGAAGATTTGAGATATTAAGTGACCATAAGCCGTTAGTCTGGCTAAACAATATCAAAGAACCTAATATGAAACTGCAAAGATGGAAGATAAGGTTAGGAGAATATGACTTCGAAATAAAATATTTAGAAGGAAAGCAAAATCACGTAGCCGATGCATTGTCAAGAATCAAAATTAACGAAGTATACTATGGCAGTAACAAAGCAACAGCACATAGCGCTGAAGAAGATAATGAAAATTTAATAACAATTACTGAAAAGCCAATCAATCATTTCGCAAGACAGGTAGAAATGATTTGAAGCAATACGGAAGGTGAAGAAAGTGAAAATTATTTTAAGAAAGTCAAGATTAAAATAATGTTTAATGAATTAAACATCGAAAAAGCTAAGCAAATATTAATAAAACACTTTTGTACCAAGTCAAGTGCACTTTACATCGAACACGACTCTGATTTTGAAATCATTCAAGAAGCTTTTAAACAGGTTATTACAGGACATAAAAACTTACGCTGAATTTAAAGAAATTATTGTTAGCAACCACGAAAAACTATTGCACCCAGGAATTGAAAAAATGGTAAGGCTTTTCAAAGAAACCTATTATTATCCCGACTACCAGAATTTAATTCAGAATTTAATTAATGAGTGTAATGTTTGTAACCAAGCAAAAACCGAACATAGAAAAACATCGCTTTTATTAAAAACAACTCCAGAAACAGAATTTTGTAGGGAAATTTACGTCGCAGATATTTACACGATCAAAAATCAAAATTACCTAACTTGTATTGATTTATACTCAAAATTTGGAAGCGCGATTGAATTAAACGGAAAGGACTGGATGGAAGTTAAAAGAGGACTTTTTCGAATATTAAATTCAATGGGAAAACCCAGAACCTTGAAAACAGATAGGGATAGTGCTTTTATGAGTATAGCGCTTTAAAATTGGCTGGACACAGAAAAAGTAAATATTCAGATAACAACAAGTAAAAATGGAGTATCAGATGTAGAAAGTACGTGTGATCGAGACCAGCGACAATCCGGAAAATAAACTTATGAAAATGGAAGTAATACTGTATACTTACAATCATAAAATAAAACACAATGCAACAGGTAGAACCCCAGCTGATATTTTTATTTATGCAGGTACCCCTGCATATAATAGCCAAATTATAAAAGAAGCTAAAATAGAACAACTTAATAATAAACGACAACATTTTGAGGTAAATACCAAATTTAGAAAGGCTCCCATAATTCACGGGAAATTACACAATCCTTATAAAAAGACAGGAAATATAGAACAAATAGATATTGATCATTTTGAGGAAACTAACAGAGGTCGAAAAATAAAACATTACAAAACAAACTTCCAGAGACAAAAGAAAGTTAATAAAAGTAAATACTTGCAGGAGGACCCAGATCAAGACCCAGCGCTTTGACTTTCATCTTTCTGACATCAATGTTAATAATAATGATGCCAATGGGTAACAACCAATTTATAGAAATTAACCCTATAAAATCATACAATGGCTATTTATTATTTATGACCGACACAATTAACATCCCAGATAGTTTTGAATACCATTGCTTCACAATTAATATTACAAAAACGGAAGAAACTTACAAAAATTTGCTATCACAAGCGTTTGGCTTTAAGGAAATAATACAAATTAAATATTTAACAGAAAAACTACAAAGAGAAATGAATGGTTTAAAAATTTAGGTGTATATATGTCATGCTATGTCGTAAACACACACGCAAGTATAATGGCTAAATAGGAATCGTAAATTAAATTAGAAACTTATCGTACAAATATTTAGAATAAGAAAGTTAAACTACAATCGCTTTAGCGATACAAAAACGAGTTGGCAGTCCCGGTCAAAATTAACTGGAAGCCAGAATTGGAACTCAAATTCCAATTGGGATACGGCATCTGCCTCCGCGGTCTTGCCCGAATTACGCAGAATCGGCGCCGGTGCGTTTTTCGCCCGAACTGCAACGTGATCTGACTTGTAGATCGTCGTGCGGACTTGGCAAGGTCAAAACCTCACGCGGGTTGACTGCGGCGATCCTTGAAGCCGCTTATGATTCGACGATGATGAAATTTATCCAGGTGTGGCAAAGGCAAAAGATTCCTTTCACGCAGTGTGCGGTTTGAGAATCTCAAATGGCGATTATGGCCTGGCGCTGAAGAAATGTATAGTTCCGCTAATGAACCGCTGCACGCGGCACCTGCTCCTTGCTGTGCGCAGAGGGAGGACTGTAAAACTTCCGTCAATTCCGAGAATTTGCACGTGTCTCTGGTCACTGCTGTTTTCCGGGAATTACAATTAGATTCTTTCAATATATCGTCCCCAATTCTCTTACCACCAATATTGGGAGTGATAACCGGTCGTACTGGTCAGAATTCTAAGAATTTCACACGCGGATGTATGGATGCGGAATGTATGGATGTATGGATGTATGGAAATTGTACCACTTTACGCAGGGAACGTACCGATCTCGGGGGAAGCTTGCGACAAAGAGGAGGAAATCATGGCGTCTAGAGTGGACGTAGGATGTACAAAATCCCCAAAATCCATAAAAATGGTATTTTTGGTATTCGAGCGAGGATCGGATCCTTGCTACTGAAGGGTTGCATCTGGGCTATTTATGTTAATTACCATGGGTAATGTTCTAACTAGGAATGCCAACTTAGCCGAAAATACTGACTCCCACAACCACAGTTTTGATTTTTAGTCCCTGTGACTAACAATAAAAACTGAAAAAGGAGTCAGGAGGGATCACCAGATGTCCTTAGCATGAAATTTACCAAGCTCTTTGCCGTTCATGTCTTCCAGAACAAATAATGATGGACTCCTTAACTCGCGCTTTTGTTCCGACTGGGGCTAGCTGTGCGTTGAAATGATTGGCAGCGTTGCTCAGCGCAAAATTCCGTTTTGTCACCTCTTGACCTACTTCGAACGATCTAGGCCTCGTACGTAGGTTATATGTGCGCTGGTTCGTCTCATAAGCTTTGCTCAGATGTTTATGGATGCTTGCACGAATTTTCTGACACTCGTCAGTCCTTGAAAGGTTGACATCACCTTCGGCGAGTAAACCCAACTTGCACAACAATTTATAGTCCTGGCCGTGTGAGATCATATGTTGCCCAAAAAAAAACTTGGTACGGTGATACACCGATAGACTGATGAAGGAAGTTACGAAGTGAGCAATTGATGCTGCTGAGGAAAACATCCCATTCACACTGGTCCGAACGAATGTAAGCTCTTAAAGCCGCGTTGATTGAACGGTTGACTCTTTCCACTGCGTTGGACTGCGGAGCATAGGCACCTGTGAACATGTGGCGCTCTCCATATTTCGATAGGAAGTCGGAGAAGTCACGGCTTTTAAACTGAGTGCCGTTGTCACTCACGACTGTCTCAGGCACACCAAAGCAGGTAAAGATTTCGTTCTGCAGTCAGTTTTGTAGACAAGCCTTATGAAAGCAATGTTTACAAGCAGTATTAATTAAATCAAATTCGAAAACTACTCCATTGCAGAGGGTGCACGTCACTGAGTCATCATCACCTAGAGAAACTAGGTTCTCGTTGCTGTGCCTAACCGACATTTTTAAAAGATTTCAAACCTAACTAAACAACTAACTAAACTCGAAAACTTAAAAAGAGAAATGGAAGATGTACGATATGCGATAGAAATATACGATATGCGATAGAAATGTACGATATGTGATAGAAGTATACGATAATCATTCAACAATGACAAGACGAGAAATATCCTTGAGAAATACGAAATGCGATAGAAGTATACGATAATCATTCAACAATGACAAGACGAGAAATATCCTTGAGAAATACGAAATGCGATAGTATCATAAAAATAAAAGGGGCTTATCCTGAGGAGTAATGTAGCAGCAGGTTGATATTTGTTCGATAGGTACTAATTATTAACTGAAAATGTTTGCGAAATTAATTATATAAAAATAGTGTTTTGAGGTCTAACCAATCAAAAGAGGGACTAGCCGAATTTTTCCAGCTAGAACAAATCTCGATTTTAATTGGATAGAAGATGTGGTTTGAAAATTGAAAACCTGGTAAAGAACCGACTTTAAATCAGAACTAAAATTCCGAAGTATCAAATAATAAAAATGGAATGTTTTTAACTATAATGTCCGAGTATGACCGAACTGATAGAAAAACATGTAACAAAAGTATAACATTTCTGCTGGTATGGCTCCGAATCTGTCCAGAGTACCATCAAATCCAAGTCAAAAATGAAATACCAACTGAAACTACAATTTTAAAAAAATGGATGGATTGAAATATTTTCGGGAAGCTCGGCTGTCAAACGACAGATGCCTGATCAGGCATCGGGCTTGCCCCATTGTTGGGCGCCATTTAATTCTGTAACGAACACACTCTATGAGCGTTGTCCACCCTAACACCTCTGTCTACGCTTTGACCGGCCTGCTCAGGGAGATGGGTGTGGGTTTGTGTTAAGATGAAACAAGAGTGTCACAGAACTAACAATAGTAGACAGAGAGACGGTAACGATAAGGATTTTTAGCCCATCGGCTAAGATTCGGACGAGAGACTGTACCTATCGAAGACGGAGGCCCAGATGTTATTGGCCACCTTCTATACCCACCCTACCTGTGAAGTCTCATTAGACTCCACCCTTAAAACAACCGCTGCGCTACATCCTCTAAGGTGCCCTCAAAAGATCACAAATTAATTCATCTTAAATTTCATTTAATACGGCAAATACGATAATATCGGTCATGGTTCTTAATACTACAAATCCTAACACTAAAACCTTAAAACTAAGCGTTCTTTACGCCGAAACGACTCTCTATATGATCGTGTGTCAATACAAGATTATCAAATAGGAAAAGAAATGGATATTTGGTTTACGTTAAACTATTACGAAACTGATTACATATGAGAAGGGTAGCTTTTCGAGTGGTGTAGGTTTATTTTAGGATAGTTGTGTTGGATATAAGGTTACAGATAGAAATTATAACTATAAGTGTTCTGCGCACGTTCTGCTCTTGAGTACGACTCTGTCTCGACTACCTTACATTTGTAGAGTCTGGTAACACTATAAAAAAGGACTTATTCTACACTAATATTGAAGGTTTGGTATATACTATATTAGGCGCTGTTCACAGTCGGCCTCTCCTGAAAAATCTCTGCGTCCTCGCAGGATTCATGGGGTGGATCATCTTCGAAGTCGTCATTTTCATCGGGCTCCTCCGGTGGCAGCTCACACCAGCGCTTCATCTTGTCGGACGAATACACCGACTTGTAGTGTCTCTGCTTTCTTTGTGAGTGAGGGATATCTTCTACAAGATATCTGTCGTTCGGCAGGACCTTGTTGATTATAAAAGGACCTTTGTAGCGCGCCTCCAATTTGCGTGATGTGCCCGTGCTGAATGGCTCATTCTCGACCAGCACAAGGTCTCCAAGGCTGTAAACAGTTGGCTTAGCATGTTTGGCATCGTAGCGTTTCTTGGCAGCAGCTCGGTGATCGTTGACAGTTGTCGCAGCATCTGCTCTAAGTTGATCCAATTCCGCATCGGTTAGCATCTTTTGGTCTTGGCTTTGAATGATGTTAGTTATCGCGTTCTTCAGGATATCTCGAGGTTCATACCCGTACAGGAGCTGAAAGGGAGAGCATTTAGTAGTACTATTTACCATGGTATTAATGCTCCACTGGATTGATCGGATATTGTCATCCCAACGCTTATCGATGTCATTGGAAGGCAACAACATTGACAAAATGATGCGATTTGTGCGCTCTGCGTGACCATTGGCTCTGGGTGTTCTTACAGCATTTAAAATGTGCTTTACATTGTTTGATTTGCAGTACTTATCGAAATCTTTTGATGTAAATGCTGTACCACGATCTGTTACAATTCGATCTGGCATTCCCAGGTAGCTGGTTACATCTTGCAGGACATCCAGGACGTGTTTAGTGGCTGTACTTTTCACCGCTCGTACAATGGTGAACTTGGCGAATGCATCGACTATTACCAAAATATGCTCGTTTTTCTTGGAACTCTTTGGAAATGGCCCCAGGTGGTCCATGTGTATCGTGGAAAAGGGAATCGGCTTGATGTCATCGTAGTGGTACTGACCTTCCTGACGTCCACCTGGTGTTTTATAAAACGCACAGCCCACACAGGATTTGATGTAGCTTTTGACATAGTTTCGCATTCGGGGAAACCAAAATAAGTTTAGAATTCTTGCCATAGTCTTATCCGTGCTCATATGTCCGGCCTTATCGTGACATTCATGTAAAATGTGGAATCTCAACTGCTTAGGCATAACCCATAATAAATTGTTGCCATGTTTTCGAAACAAGCGATCTTGCTCGATCACATACTCGTCGCTCTCAAATTTCTTTTCCAATGTCATGTTTGCGACAATTTTCTGTATTTTCTCGTCCTGTAGTTGTATGGAAAATAGCCAGTCCTCTTCGTCGATTATCGTTTTTGCTATTTTCAGACTTGCGGTATCCATCTCTCGAGCATCTTCGAACGGAGCTCGACTGAGTGCGTCTACGTGGTTCATCTGTGTTCCTGCTCGATGAACGATATCTATGTCGAATTCTTGAATGCGTAACCACCATCTTGCAATCCGCGGTATCAGTTCTCGTTTCTCCATCGACGTCTTTAGGGTATTGCAGTCTGTGATAACCTTTATCTTCTTGCCATAGATGTAATATTTGAATCGCTCCAACGATTCCATGAGAGCCTCAAGTTCGTAGCTGTGGTAATTTTTCTCCGGCTTAGAAGTAGCTCGGCTATAATAAGCGATTGGTTTCAGCTGGTCCTCCTCACGTTGTAGCAAAACTCCGGCTAAACCAACGGCGCTGGCATCGGTATGTAGTTCATGTTCTGCGTCTAGACGATAGCTGGTGACAACTGGATTTGATATTAGAAATTTTTTTAATTCGTCGAAGGCTTCTTCTTGTGGCGCTTTCCACGAAAACGGCTGATCCTTGCGCAATAGGATTCTTAATGGCGCTGAAATGATGGCATATCCAGCAACGAATTTTCGGAAATAACCAGTGAGACCCAAAAACTTTCTCACATCGGTAATATTGGCTGGTTTCGGGAACATTCTGATGGCGTTCCTCTTAATTTCTCCAGGACTGATTCCTTCTGCGTGCATCTGGTGACCAAGGAAAGTTATTGACTGCTTATATAACTCACATTTGTCCAGGTTTAGCGTTAATCCGCACTTCTTTAAAACTTTTAAGATCCTCTCAAGCTTCTCGTACATCTCATCAAATGTTTGACTGCCAATAAGGATGTCGTCCATGTAGTGTATCATGTCGCCTTTCTGCACTCTCTTTTGTAACTCTGCCATGAGTCGATTAAAAACCGCAGGTGCGTTCTTCAATCCGAACGGAAGTCGCTTGAATTCGTATAATCCATCTGTGGTGATGAAGGCAGTAAACTTTCGGCTCTCTGGGACTATCTCTATCTGATAGTATCCACTGTTGAGGTCTAGGGATGAGAAGTACTTAAACCTTTTCGCCTGCTGCAGACGTTCTTCGATGTTCGGCACTGGAAAATTCTCCTTCTTGATCAGCTTGTTTAGGCGGCGGTAATCGACGCACATTCGATCGCTACCATTCGGCTTCTTGATGAGCACCACCGGGCTGGCGTACTCTGATGTTGACAACGTGATGATGTCCTGCTTTAGCAGCTCGTCGACCATGCTGCTTACGATTTCTTTCTTTGGCTCGGATACTCGGTATGGGGCTTGTGCTACTACCTGATTGCTTTCGACGGTGATGTGTGCTTTGACCACGCTTGTCTTTCCTATGCCTTCCAATCCTGTCGAGAAAACATCGGCGAAGTTCTCCAGTAAGCTGCGCATCTGCTTACTTTCTTTGTCGTTCTGAAAATTTTCTGGCAGCTTCCCGATATTGGTGCTTACAGGGGTTGTCGGCTGATGGACTGCTCGTTTGATTTTAGAATCGCCTGACTCAAAGTTGAGCTCGAGATGAGCGGAGATGATGACGTCCTGTCCCAACAGAAAGTCCTCCTGAAATATATCGTTGTCTGCTATATACACTTTCGCTGTAATCGTCTTCCCATCGATATCCATATCCACAGTCATCGCTTCTGTGGGGATACAAGAACCTCCGCAAATGCCTCTAATCTTCATAGAGCACTTGTGGCGCTTGGCGTTTATTTGCTCGGCAACCGATTGTCGGATGAGACTGGCTTGACTACCCGTGTCGATGAAGGCGCTGTAATCGTGCGAGTGTACGCAGATTTTCCTCGTGAAAAGTTTGTCCTGATTTGCGGCTCCTAAACGCATGACATTGGTGGCTTGGCAACTTCCATTTGGCTCGTGGAACTTGTTGCATTTGGTACAACGTGACTTTTTCTTCTTCTTTGGACACGAATTGGCAAAGTGTCCTTTTTCTCCGCAGTTGAAGCATATAACGGATTCCTTTGTCCTTGGTGGTTTAACATCGCTATCTGGTTTCTGCTCGAAGTTGCTGGCTTTCGGTGAATACTCTTTCTTGCTCGTATTTGGCCGACATCGATTAACGAAATACGATTCGGCTGCATCACGAAACTGTTTCATTGTGGCGAAATGAATAGCTGCAATACTGTTTTGCAATTCACGATGCTGTAGACCTGCGCGAACATATCTGATGATCGCTGCCTCGCTGAGCTTGTAGCGCACCCCAAGGGCTGACATCCTGAAACAGTACTCCTTTACCGTCTCCTTTGATCGCCTGGTTGCATTGGCCATGTTGAAATGCACTTCTGCTTCGTCTGGATTAGCGCCGAACTCCTCCTTTATAGCTTCGGCGAAGTTTTTCCACGTAGTGTGTAGAATGGGTGATGAATCAAGCCACATCTTGGCTGGACCTTTAAGCTTTGTATAAATGGCGAGTAACAGGAACTTCTCGTCCCACTGGTAGGCATCAACCACTTTGTTGACACGATCGATGAATTGATTGACTGAAATGGCGTTGTCGTCGTTGGGATAAAATTCTGGCAAGGTGTTGGCAATTTCCTTGACTGAAGCTTGCCTCACGTTGTTCGTAGCCTGTACAGGAATGCTCTCGTTGTTAATCTCGTTGATATCCAAATCGATTATTTGGTGCTGTTGCTGACTTCCTGCATGTGCTGGTGCTGCGTTTCCCATTTGAACGGTAACTAATTGAGCTAACATGTCCTTTAGTTCCTTCATCTCGTTTTGCAATTGTGAAATTGCCGCTGACTGTGCTGACATCGCTTCTTCTTGCTGCATGTTGATACCCACTGCTGCTGGCAGTTCTACGTCCTCCGATTGTTCAAACGCTATTAATCTTTGAACCAATTCGGCTCTGGTGCCCGAAACTGACACGTTTCTAGATCTCAGCAGGAATCTTAACACGTCGCCTTTAAGATCTGCTATCTTTGGCATATTAATGTTGTTTTAGCGACTAGGTTGGCAGTCCTCCGTGCGAGCGAGACAACTATATGTACCTCACAAAGCTCTGCATCTGCTTTCTCCCTTGACCAATACACACAAACTTCTTGTACGCATGTATGTGCTCCGGCTTCTAGAAAGTTCTGACTTGCATCGACTTGTAAAATTCACCAATACTCACAACCGCTTTGTGTGTATGTGCTTTGGCTTCTCTTGAGACTTCTGCGGCCACAGGCTCACTAAGAATCCTGATCTAACTGATGTGCTTGACTCCACGGGTTCACTAAGATTCCCGATCTGCTTTCCTTGAATGCGCCTGCCACGTAGAACTGGAACACATCCGTAATTTGCAATTTTAGCTGTCACATAGACTTGTGAACACATCCCATTGCAAACTTTCCACGCCGACGATTCTTGCTGCTTTCCTTAGAGTTCTTGGCAAAACTTCTCCGCTTCACACATATCCAACCACACTGATCCCACTTCTGAACTGAGAAGGGTAGCTTTTCGAGTGGTGTTGGTTTATTTTAGGATAGTTGTGTTGGATATAAGGTTACATATAGAAATTATAACTATAAGTGTTCTGCGCACGTTCTGCTCTTGAGTACGACTCTGTCTCGACTACCTTACATTTGTAGAGTCTGGTAACACTATAAAAAAGGACTTATTCTACACTAATATTGAAGGTTTGGTATATACTATATTAGGCGCTGTTCACACATATTTGATCGATATGCGGCAAACTTATTCAAAAATTACAGAAAAGCACTTAGGCGGATTACGTTAAATTATATAAGTGCAAACGATTCTTATTTAATATTTATCAATAATGTGGAAAAATTACATGTATATACTAGTACCAAAAGTGTGCGGGCTCAGACAAGAATAAATATATATATGTAGAAATTTAAATGCTTTATGGCTATGCCGTACTTACGAACTCTCCAACGAAGTCAGCAGGCCTGATGACGATCGATGTGCGCTGTAGAATAGTTTAATTTAGGTGTATATATGTCATGCTATGTCGTTAACACACACGAAAGTATAATGGCTAAATAGGAATCGTAAATTAAATTAGAAACTTATCGTACAAATATTTAGAATAAGAAAATTAAACTACAATCGCTTTAGCGATACAAAAACGAGTTGGCAGTCCCGGTCAAAATTAACTGGAAGCCAGAATTGGAACTCAAATTCCAATTGGGATACGGCATCTGCCTCCGCGGTCTTGCCCGAATTACGCAGAATCGGCGCCGGTGCGTTTTTCGCCCGAACTGCAACGTGATCTGACTTGTAGATCGTCGTACGGACTTGGCAACCTCACGCGCGTTGACTGCGGCGATCCTTGAAGCCGCTTATGATTCGACGATGATGAAATTTATCCAGGTGTGGCAAAGGTAAAAGATTCCTTTCACGCAGTGTGCGGTTTGAGAATCTCAAATGGCGATTATGGCCTGGCGCTGAAGAAATGTATAGTTCCGCTAATGAACCGCTGCACGCGGCACCTGCTCCTTGCTGTGCGCAGAGGGAGGACTGTAAAACTTCCGTCAATTCCGAGAATTTGCACGTGTCTCTGGTCACTGGGCTACTTATGTTAATTACCATGGGTAAAGTCCTAACTAGGAATGCCAACTTAGCCGAAAATACTGACTCCCACAACTTTCAGATACCCGTTACTCAGCTAAGGGGACCAAAGGAATATGGAGATATGCAAGCAGCAAAGCGAGATTGAAAGCGCCACCTACCGGCGGTAGACAGATTTTTAGCGTTATGGGAGTTAGAGTGGGCGCGGCAACATTTTTTTTGGATCAATCGATAGGTATTGACGAGACCAACACATTTCAGTTAAAATATTTAATCTAGCAATAAAATTGTGAGCGCCACAGGCTTGGGCAGTTTGTGGGCGTTAGAGTGGGCGTGGCATATTCGCATAACAAACTTTCGCTGCGTACAAGGCTACGGAATCTAAATCTGAAATTCCAATACTCTATCTTTGATAGTTTCCGAGATATCCGCGTTCATACTAACGATTTTTTGAAGTTTGTGGGCGGTTTGTGGGCGTTAAAGTGGGCGTGGCAAACTTTTTTTAAGTCAATCGATAGGTATTGATGAGAACAATTTATTTCAGTTTAAATTTTTACTCTAGCATCAAAACTGTAGGAGGCACAGTTTTGGGCGGTTAGTGGGCGTTAGAGTGGGCGTGGCACTCTACTGAAACAAACTTGCGCTGCGTAAGAAGCTCCGGAATCTGCACGCCAAATCTCAATAGCCTAGCTCTCATAGTTTCCGAGATCTCAGCGTTCATCCGGACAGACAGACGGACAGACGGACATGCCAAGATCGACTCGGCTAGTGATCCTGATCAAGAATATATATACTTTATGGGGTCGGAAACGCTTCCTTCTGCCTGTTACATACTTTCCGACGAATCTAGTATACCCTTTTACTCTACGAGTAACGGGTATAAACAGCTTGTTCAAATATATAGTTGCTCTTTGTATTTAAATTAAATAAAACAATGCAAAAGAATATATTTTTCTGTATACATATTCTATATAGTTTTATTCTAACAAATCAAAAACACGTTTCGAAAGAATCGTTGTACACTTGTTGGGTAAATTACGTTGCCCAGTTATGAAAGGATCTGAATATAAGGTCTTTATTAGTGGCAAGACGTTAGGTTTTACGTGTATGATTGAGTCGGTACATCTTAACGTCCTTGTTCCTTGACTCCGCAGCTTTTTCTGATAGCTCTTCAATTAAAACTAATGCATATTGAATAACATCTGGAGCATGTATTAATATTTTATGTACTGGGGGAGGCAAATAATACCAGAAATATTTTGATGTCAGTTCTTTTGCAGTACCCAGCTCTAATTTTCTCAAAAATACTTAAGCGTGATAGTATGCACTGATATGAATTGCCTATATTAAAAAAAAAGTTTTTAGAATATTTAAAAAAAATATTCACAATTGAGAGAAAACATTCACTAGTATTAATAAATTAGTTTCATCAAAGGGAAAGATGGGCCTCACAACTTTTTCTTTATCTGAAATCTATGAATATACAAAAATACACCACTCGACAGGTCACTGATAAAACACTAATTTTAAAACAATAATGTTGTGTTCCGATTAAAAGGAGACGACAGATCGGGTTGAGATTTTATGTCCAACTGACTTTATTCGGCTCTGTATAGCTGTGGTATTTTTGGTATGTTAGTGTGTACATGATAACAGAGAATATCGATAAAGTAAACGGCAAATGGCCAAGATTTCGTCATTATGATACATATCACATCTCTCGCTAAATTTACATTTTGTTAGTAGCTTTACGCTTTCTGAAATCTGGGGGTTGGAAACGGTTGACATCTTGGCGCGAACGAGTACTGCTGCGGATGGGGATACCAGATCGACGTGGCTGTGACGGTTGGAGCTCATCTGGCTGGGTTGATGCTGGTACTTCATTGGAAGCTTGGGTGGATTGGAGAGGCTGTGATGGGCTAGATGTCCGCTGTTCTTCATGTCTTGGGCTTGGCGGAGTTGTGGGTGGATTGGAAGTGTCGGGCATCCACCAAAACGGAGTATTGTCATCTTTGGAGCTGCTACTGAGGTCGTCGTGATCAGATCTCGGCTTGATCTGATTTATGTGGCGCTTAATAACACCTGTGGATGTTCGAAGAATAAATACCATACGGCCTATGGACCGATCGATGACAGCTTTTATCCACTTTTCTCCCCTGGCGTAATTTTTGGCAAATACTTTTTGGTTCAACGAATACTTGTTTGGTTCGATATGCTGGTTTTTAGTCTGTTTTTCAAAAAGTTGACTTAAGATCGTACGCACAGGGCGACCATGTAGAAGTTCTGCATGACTTTTTCCTTCTGAGTTCGGGGTGAAACGATACGAACTAAGGTATTTCGTAACGGCTGTTTTTACTGAATAACCGTACTTTATGTTTTTGCCGACAGAAGTTTTAAAAGATTGAACAAAGCGCTCAGCAAGTCCATTTGATGCTGGGTGAAAAGGAGCTGTTGTTAGGTGGTTTATTCCATGTTGAAGGCAAAATTTTTTGAAGGTTTCTGCAGTGAGTTGCGGTCCATTATCACTGACAATTGTTTTAGGGTAACCCTCAATTGCAAATATAGCCGTGAGCGCTGATATAGGGTTTGCAGTTGTAGTGGACGACATTTGGGTTATGAACTGGAACTGAGAATAAGCATCGACGCATATTAACCACATTGAATCATATATAGGTCCCGCAAAGTCTATGTGTATCCTTTCCCAGGCACTTGTAGCTTTTGGCCAGCTTTGAAACTCTTTTACCGGGGCTGGGTTGCCTACCTTGCAAACGCTGCAACTCTTAGTTAGTTGTGCTATGTCGTCGTCGATACCAGGCCACCAAACGTGCTGACGAGCTAGTTGTTTCATGCGAACTATTCCCTAGTGACCGTCGTGAAGAAGTATTAGAATTTTACTTCGAAGCTTTCGAGGAATAATAATTCTGTTGATATCAGAATGGAGACATAGCAGCTTGTTGTTGATCGTCAAGGCAAATCTACGGCTGAAGTAAGGTTGTATTTCGGGATCATCCTGTTTTTCTGGCCAACCAGTTGATACGAAGTGGTATACTCTCTGCAAAATTTTATCGCTTTTCAGACTTTCGTTGATGATATCGGCATTTATTATTGGACAGGATATATCGACGATGTTGTAGCATTTCTCTTCCTTATCGAAAAGGGGATCTGAGCTTAAAGGAAGACGTGAGAGTGCGCCTGCGTTATCATGAGCTGTGGTTGAGCGATATTAAATATCAAAATTGTAAGCTATCAATATTATAGCCCAACGCTGGAGTCTGTTTGAAGTCATTGTTGACAAATGCTTGCTAGGATTAAAGATTGTGACCAACGGCTTGTGATCAGTTATGAGAATAAATTTCCTGCCATATAAATACTGATGAAACTTCTTTACCCCAAATATGATTGAAAGGGCTTCCTTCTCAATTTGGCTGTATCGGACTTGATGAACGTCAAGGGTTTTCGATGCGAAGGCTATTGGCTTTTCCTTGCCATCTGGATGTATATGTGACAATACAACACCAATGCCGAAAGAGGATGCATCTGTGGCTAAAACAAGCGGAAGATTCTCGTTGAAATGTGCTAGCTCAGTAGCGTCGAGGATATGCTTCTTCAAAGCTGAGAAAGCTTGCTGTTGCTTTGGTCCAAACTTGAAGGGTACGTTCTTTCTTCGCAATTGATGCTAACTGGAAGTAATTTGGAATGAAATTGCAGTAATAGTTCACTTTTCCCATGAACGCATCTAGCTTTTGTAGATTAGAGGGCGGCTTTAATTCCTTAACGGCTTCTAGTCCTGACGAATCCGGAAGGATGCCCTTAACACTGACCCTTCTCCCAAGGTACTCAATTTCATCCCTTAGAAAGAAACATTTCTCTATCTTACATTTTATGCCATTCGCCTGTAAAATGCATAAAATTTGTTTAAGTCTGGCTAGGTGTTGAACCACTGTAGGAGCCGAAATAATTATGTCGTCGAGATAATTTCCACAACCTTCTATTTCACTTAGAAGTTGCTCAAGGTGACGCTGGAATATAGCTGGTGCGCTAGCTATTCCATACGGCAAACGTTGGTATTGAAAGAGACCCAACGGCGTATTGACAACCATAACTTCTTTCGCTGCATCGTCTAACTCCATTTGTAAGTATGCGTCTTTGAGGTCTATTTTGGAGAAATGCGTGCCGTCACGAATTTTGTGTAACAAAGACTCACGTGTCGGCAATGGATATTGCTCGATGTCCAACTGGGAATTGACGCCTTGCTTGAAATCGCCGCAGATTCATAGTGCTCCACCAGGCTTTGGTGCTAGTACTATTGGCGATGCCCAGTTGCTAAATTTTATGGGTTTCCAAATACCTGCTTCTATGAGACGCTGCGCTTCCTCCTTGAACTTATCCAATTGGGCAAACGGAATTTGCCTGCTTTTGTAGAACTTTGGTACGGAATTTGGTTTAAGATAAATGCTTGCCTTAAAGTTTTTTATCGTCCCAATAGCCGGCTCAAATACCTCCTTATACTTTTGGCAAAGATCTGTCATTTGAGTCCCCTGCTTTTCAGTGACGTTTGCGATTTAATGAATTTGAATGTTTTAAACAAAAATTGAATGTTTTAAACAAATCCAAGCCGAACAGATTATTGGAGTTCTCCACATTAGCCACAATTATCACCACATTTGCCAATTTGTTGCCACACTTTGCTGCAGTGTGTAGCTCACCCAGTACAGGAATTTGTTGTTGGCCAAATGCGTGCAAGATTCGATCGCACTTCTGCAGTCTCGGGCTGTTTAGCTTTTTGTATGTATTGACATTCAATACTGAGACCGTTGCACCAGAATCCATTTGGAAGGATACGATTGTATTGAAGAGCTCCACTTCAATCACAGTTTTGTTTCCTTCAAACTTGACTAAGCTGGAAACGTTGAAAATTGTTTGAATTGACTCTGCGTTTTTGTTTGTTGTTTTTTGTTGATCGGTGTCTTTTTTGTCTTTGCACTGCTTGGATAAGCAAACGACAGCTATGTGCCCCTTTCTGGCACATTTGTGGTTAATTGCCCCCCGAAACTTGCAATTTTCGCGAGAATGAGAGTAACCGCAGCCAGAGCACGATTTTAAAGCAGTCTTGCCGCCTTTACTATCAGAAAAATTGCGTTTTTGATGATTTGCATTTTGTGTGTATACTGCGTTTGTATCAAGAGCTCTCTTCTCACTCTCTTTGATTACTGCCACTGTCTTTGTTGTTGCCTCGTAAGTTTCGGCAATTGAGAGAACGTCTTCGAGCGACGGCTGCAACTTCTGCAAAGCGGCTGTGCGAATTGTGTCGAATGGAGTGTGCACAATTATTTGATCGCGGATCATTTCACTAACGTAATTAAATGAACACCCATCGGGTTGGCAAACAAATTGACACTCTCTAGCAATGTCACGTAGATCGGCGACCCATTCCTTATGTGTCTGTGAGTCCCGCATCTGACGTTTGAAGAATTCGTACCGTGCAGCAACAATATGACGCTTCTGCTTGAAATGTTCTGTTAGTTTTTCCGTTATTTGTTCATATTTCTGCTGGTCCAAGTTTTCGCTACCAAACCGATTTTTTACAAGCTCAAATATGTGAGTGCCTGCCCACGATAGAAAATACGCTTTTTTCCTATCTGCTGCTTGCACCGAGTAAGCGGAGAAGTGCTGTGTTAATTGTTGGAGGTACGTTTCCCAATTTTGATTTTCTTTGTTAAAGTTTGGAAACGGCGGGCACACGGATAATTCTCCCGATCTGGCTAAGTTCACACCATTGTTTTATGAAAGAATGGATTCCATCCATTTTTGTTGTTGTTGCATCAGCTGCTGCGCAAATTCTTGCTGTTGAGCCAATAATGTTTCAAAATTAACTTGGCTGTCAGCCATTGTATGTCTTTTTGCGTTCGATCACTGTTGTTTTAGTCTACCGACACGAATTACACAAATTATATTTTGCGGCACTTTTTTCCTCGTCGCCAGAAAATGTTGTGTTCCGATTAAAAGGAGATCGGGTTAAGATTTTATGTCCAAATGACTTTATTCGGCTCTGTATAGCTGTGGTATTTTTGGTATGTTAGTGTGAACATGCTAACAGAGAATATCGATAAAGTAAACGGCAAATGGCCAAGATTTCGTCATTATGATACATATCAAATAACACAACACATAATGACATAAAAACAAGGAAGAACGCTATAGTCGAGTAGCTCGACTATCAGATACCCGTTACTCAGCTAAAGGGACCAAAGGGAAATGGAGATATGCAAGCAGCAAAGCAAGATTGAAATGCGCCACCTATCGGTGGTAGACAGATTTAAGCGTTATGGGCGTTAGAGTGGGCGTGAGAAATTTTTTTTGGGTCAATCGATAGGTATTGACGCGAGCAATACAGTTCAGTTAAAATTGTTTCTTTATCTGAAATCTATGAATATACAAAAATACACCTCTCGACAGGTCACTGATAAGACACTAAATTTAAAACAATAATGTTGTGTTCCGATTAAAAGGAGACGACAGATCGGGTTGAGATTTTATGTCCAACTGACTTTATTCGGCTCTGTATAGCTGTGGTATTTTTGGTATGTTAGTGTGTACATGATAACAGAGAATATCGATAAAGTAAACGGCAAATGGCCAAGATTTCGTCATTATGATACATATCACATCTCTCGCTAAATTTACATTTTGTTAGTAGTTTTACGCTTTCTGAAATCTGGGGGTTGGAAACGGTTGACATCTTGGCGCAAACGAGTACTGCTGCGGATGGGGATACCAGATCGACGTGGCTGTGACGGTTGGAGCTCATCTGGCTGGGTTGGTGCTGGTACTTCATTGGAAGCTTGGGTGGATTGGAGAGGCTGTGATGGGCTAGATGTCCGCTGTTCTTCATGTCTTGGGCTTGGCGGAGTTGTGGGTGGATTGGAAGTGTCGGGCATCCACCAAAACGGAGTATTGTCTTCTTTGGAGCTGCTACTGAGGTCGTCGTGATCAGATCTCGGCTTGATCTGATTTATGTGGCGCTTAATAACACCTGTGGATGTTCGAAGAATAAATACCATACGGCCTATGGACCGATCGATGACAGCTTTTATCCACTTTTCTCCCCTGGCGTAATTTTTGGCAAATACTTTTTGGTTCAACGAATACTTGTTTGGTTCGATATGCTGGTTTTTAGTCTGTTTTTCAAAAAGTTGACTTAAGATCGTACGCACAGGGCGACCATGTAGAAGTTCTGCATGACTTTTTCCTTCTGAGTTCGGGGTGAAACGATACGAACTAAGGTATTTCGTAACGGCTGTTTTTACTGAATAACCGTACTTTATGTTTTTGCCGACAGAAGTTTTAAAAGATTGAACAAAGCGCTCAGCAAGTCCATTTGATGCTGGGTGAAAAGGAGCTGTTGTTAGGTGGTTTATTCCATGTTGAAGGCAAAATTTTTTGAAGGTTTCTGCAGTGAGTTGCGGTCCATTATCACTGACAATTGTTTAAGGGTAACCCTCAATTGCAAATAAAGCCGTGAGCGCTGATATAGTGTTTGCAGTTGTAGTGGACGACATTTGGGTTATGAACGGGAACTGAGAATAAGCATCGACGCATATTAACCACATTGAATCATATATAGGTCCCGCAAAGTCTATGTGTATCCTTTCCCAGGCACTTGTAGCTTTTGGCCAGCTTTGAAACTCTTTTACCGGGGCTGGGTTGCCTACCTTGCAAACGCTGCAACTCTTAGTTAGTTGTGCTATTCCCTAGTGACCGTCGTGAAGAAGTATTAGAATTTTACTTCGAAGCTTGCGAGGAATAATAATTCTGTTGATATCAGAATGGAGACATAGCAGCTTGTTGTTGATCGTCAAGGCAAATCTACGGCTGAAGTAAGGTTGTATTTCGGGATCATCCTGTTGTTCTGGCCAACCAGTTGATACGAAGTGGTATACTCTCTGCAAAATTTTATCGCTTTTCAGACTTTCGTTGATGATATCGGCATTTATTGGACAGGATATATCGACGATGTTGTAGCATTTCTCTTCCTTATCGAAAAGGGGATCTGAGCTTAAAGGAAGACGTGAGAGTGCGCCTGCGTTATCATGAGCTGTGGTTGAGCGATATTTAATATCAAAATTGTAAGCTATCAATATTATAGCCCAACGCTGGAGTCTGTTTGAAGTCATTGTTGACAAATGCTTGCTAGAATTAAATATTGTGGGTTGTTTGTGGGCGTTTAAGTGGGCGTGACAAACAATTTTTTTTTATCAATCGATAGGTATTGATGAGAACAATAAAATTCAGTTAAAATTTTTATTCTAGCAAAACTGTAGAAGCCACAGTTTTTGGGCGGTTTGTGGGCGTTAGAGTGGGCGTGGCACTCTACTGAAACAAACTTGCGCAGTGTAAGAAGCTCAGGAATCTGCACGCCAAATCTCAGCGTTCATCCGGACAGACAGATGGACAGACGGAAATGGCTAGATCGACTCGGCTAGTGATCCTGATCAAGATTATATATACTTTATGGGGTCGGAAACGCATCCTTCTGCCTGTTACATACTTTCCAACGAATCTAGTATACCCTTGTACTCTACGAGTAACGGGTATAAATATATTCTGAGATTTCCATGCCCTGAACGTATGCAATTGAATTTAAGTCTTAACAAGGAAGAACGCTATAGTCGAGTACCTCGACTATCAGATACCCGTTACTCAGCTAAAGGGACCAAAGGGAAATGAAGATATGCAAGCAGCAAAGCGAGATTGAAACGCGCCACCTATCGGCGGTAGACAGATTTAAGCGTTATGGGCGTAAGAGTGGGCGTGAGAACAATAAAAAAAATTAAAAAAATTTAAATTTAATTTAAATTTAATTTAAAATTTTTATTCTAGCATCAAAACTGTAGGAGCCACAGTTTTTGGCGGTTTGTGGGCGTTAGAGTGGGCGTGGCACTCTACTGAAACAAACTTGCGCTGCGTAAGAAGCTCAGGAATCTGCACGCCAAATCTCAATAGCCTAGCTCTCATAGTTTCCGAGATCTCAGCGTTCATCCGGACAGACAGACGGACAGACGGACAGACGGACATGGCTAAATCGACTCGGCTAGTAATCCTGATCAAGAATATATATACCTTATGGGGTCGGAAACGTTTCCTTTTGCCTGTTACATACTTTCCGACGAATCTAGTATACCCTTTTACTCTACGAGTAACGGGTATAAATACGTTAAAGCCCAAAAATATTAAAAACGAAATAATTAAGACTTAAATTCAATTGCATACGTTAAGGGCATGGAAATCTCAGAATATATTTTATTTTAATTTCATTATTTATCCATACAAAATAAAATAAAACAAGGAAGAACGCTATAGTCGAGTACCTCGACTATCAGATACACGTTACTCAGCTAAGGGGACAGATTTTTAGCATTATGGGCGTTAGAGTGGGCGTGGCAACATTTTTTTCTGGGTCAATCGATAGGTATTGACAAGACCAATACAGTTCATTTAAAATGTTGTACCTAGGATGAAAATTGTGGGAGCCACAGGCTTGGGCAGTTTGTGGGCGTTAGAGTGGGCGTGGCATATTCGCATAACAAACTTTCGCTGCGTACAAGGCTACGGAATCTAAATCTGAAATTCCAATACTCTATCTTTGATAGTTTCCGAGATATCCGCGTTCATACTAACGATTTTTTGAAGTTTGTGGGCGGTTTGTGGGCGTTAAAGTGGGCGTGGCAAACTTTTTTTAAGTCAATCGATAGGTATTGATGAGAACAATTTATTTCAGTTTAAATTTTTATTCTAGCATCAAAACTGTAGGAGCCACAGTTTTTGGCGGTTTGTGGGCGTTAGAGTGAGCGTGGCGCTCTACTGAAACAAACTTGCGCTGCGTAAAAAGCTCAGGAATCAGCACGCCAAATCTCAATAGCCTAGCTCTCATAGTTTCCGAGATCTCAGCGTTCATCCGGACAGACAGACGGACAGACGGACAGACGGACATGGCTAGATTGACTCGGCTAGTGATCCTGATCAAGAATATATATACTTTATGGGGTCGGAAACGTATCCTTCTGCCTGTTACATACTATCCGACGAATCTAGTATACCCGTTACTCGTAGAGTAAAAGGGTATACTAGATTCGTCGGAAAGTATGTAACAGGCAGAAGGAAACGTTTCCGACCCCATATATATTCTTGATCAGGATCACTAGCCGAGTCGATTTAGCCATGTCCGTCTGTCCGTCTGTCTGTCCGGATGAACGCTGAGATCTCGGAAACTATGAGAGCTAGGCTATTGAGATTTGGCGTGCAGATTCCTGAGCTTCTTACGCAGCGCAAGTTTGTTTCAGTAGAGTGCCACGCCCACTCTAACGCCCACAAACCGCAAAAAACTGTGGCTCCTACAGTCTTATTTATTTGTTGAACGTTGATGCACTAAGAGCAGTATAAACAAGTGGCCCAAACGACACCAAGCACGTGCTTGTTACGCGCGGGCCCATTTTTATTTCGGGCAAATACGGTTCGCGAGGAAGGTACATAGAACAAACAAGGACAGGACAAAACATAGATCAACAAGACTAAAGCAAATGAGCTAAGATTTTAGTTTTTAATACAGGGATACAGGTTGAGGAACAAATATAATGATATAGGTTGTTATAATTATTACAAAGAACGCGAAAAGGCTCATGCTGACTAAAATTAGATGAACATCTTGGCAAGTTTATAGGATAGTAGTTTCGCATTAGTCTAACAGGAACATTGAAAGTAAGGCGGCTTACCAAATCTACAGAATCAATATCGCCTCTGATAAGATTATTCATAAAAATAGTACCAAGCATAGTTCTACGGCTTACTAGACTAGGCAAATTAATTAAAAGCAATCTACTCGAGTAAGAAGGCAACCTGACGTTTTGATCCCAGTTCAAACCACGTAAGGCAAAAAGAAGAAATTGTTTCTGTACGGACTCTATACGCTCAATGTGCACTTGATACTGAGGACTCCAAACGGCAGAACAGTATTCCAAATAAGGACGGACAAGGGAGGTAAATAATAATTTGGTAGTGTATGGATCATCAAATTCTTTAGACCAACGCTTTATAAACCCAAGAACACTCATAGCTTTATTTACAGTAGAGGTTATGTGGGAGTCAAATTTAAGTTTAGGATCTAGGAGAACACCTAAATCGTTTACTGAGTATATTCGGTCCAGGGACATGTTCTAAAGAGAGTAACTTATGAACGTTGGCGTACCCCTATAAAAAGTCATAACGTTGCATTTAAGATAGTTTAAATTCAAAAGGTTGTACTGACACCATTCCTGGAATCTATTAATGTCTGACTGCAAGCAGAAACCAGACTCATTATTATTATATGAAAAACAAAGCTTAACATCATCAGCATACATTAGTACACGAGAGTGAGTTACTATAGAGGGAAGATCATTTATAAACAGAGTAAACAGCAAAGGGCCTAAATGACTGCCCTGAGGCACTCCAGATGTCACGTTGATCATCTTGGAAACAGCGTTTTTGAATAAAACCCTCTGAGATCTACCATTCAAATAACTTGAAATCCAAGTTAACAGATTATTCGGAAACCCGAGCTGATCTAAAATCTGTATATATAACGTCTGTCTGCAATTTTTCGTTAAACCCATCTATTACAAAAGATGTCAATTCGAGCAGGTTAGTGGTGGTCGATCTTCGCTTAACAAAACCATGTTGACACGGCGATAATAAAGAGGAGCACAAATGTTGCAACTGAGAGGTAATAATGCGTTCAAATATTTTAGGAATTGCAGACAATTTGGAGATTCCTCTATAGTTCTGAACATTAACCTTCGCACCCTTTTTGTGGAGTGGAATAATAAAAGAATCTTTCCAGATAGTAGGAAAAACAGATGATGAGATAGACAAATTAAAAAGTTTAAGAATGGGTTTACAAATAGTTCGGGCACAAAACTTAAGAACACACCCAGGGAGTCCATCTGGCCCCGGAGAATAGGTTGGCGTTATAGTTTCTAAATCACTTAAGAGAGAACTTTCGGTGATTACAGGGGAAAAAATACAATTTGCCCTGTTTAAGTGATTAGGGTAGCTAGAATTAGACCAAGAAACAGAACTATAAGTAGATTGGAAGAATTCAGCAAATAAATCTGCAATTTCGGGATCCGTAGATGCCTCAACAGAGTTTAATCGTACAGATGATGGCAAGGCTGAAGACTTTCGCTTAGCATTGACAAAGTTATAAAACTGCCTTGGATCCTTTGAAAATTCAAATTTACATCGGTTCAAATACACGGAATAGCAATGACTGTTAAGTACATTAAAATTAGTACGAGACACCACATATCTGGAAAAATCGGATGGCCTACCCGACTTTTTGTACTTTTTATAGAAGTTTGTTTTTAGGTTGATGCTGAAATAAAAATTTTAAATTAAATTTAAATTAAATTAAAATTTTTTAAATTTGTTTTATTGTTCTCACGCCCACTCTAACTCCCATAACGCTTAAATCTGTCCACCGCCGATAGCTGGCGCATTTCAATCTCGCTTTGCTGCTTGCATATCTCCATTTCCCTTTGGTCCCTTTAGCTGAGTAACGGGTATCTGATAGTCGAGGTACTCGACTATAGCGTTCTTCCTTGTTAAGACTTAAATTCAATTGCATACGTTCAGGGCATGGAAATCTCAGAATATATTTATACCCGTTACTCGTAGAGTAAAAGGGTATACTAGATTCGTCGGAAAGTATGTAACAGGCAGAAGGAAGCGTTTCCGACCCCATAAAGTATATATATTCTTGATCAGGATCACTAGCCGAGTCGATCTAGCCATGTCCGTCTGTCCGTCTGTCCGGATGAACGCTGAGATCTTGGAAACTATGAGAGCTAGGCTATTGAGATTTGGCGTACAGATTCATGAGCTCCCTACGCAGCGCAAGTTTGTTTCAGTAGAGCGCCACGCCCACTTTTGCGCCCACAAACCGCCCAAAACTGTGGCTCCTACAGTTTTGATGCTACAATACAAATTTTAACTGAAATGTATTGTTCTCATCAATACCTATCGATTGACCCAAAAAAAGTTTGCCACGCCCCCTTTATCGCCCACAAACCGCCCCCAAACTTCAAAAAATCGTACATATGAACGTGAATATCTCGGAAACTATCAAAGATAGAGAATCGGGATCTCAGATTTAGATTCCGTAGCTTTGTACGCAGCGCAATTTTGTTACGCGAATATGCCACGCCCACTCTAACGTCCACAAACCGCCCAAACCTGTGACGCCCACCATTTTTATGCTAGATACAAAATTTTAACTGAACTGTATTGGTTTCGTCAATACTTATCGATTGACCCAAAAAAAAATGTTGCCACGCCCACCCTAACGCCCATAACGCTTAAATCTGTCTACCGCCGGTAGGTGGCGCATTTCAGTCTTGCTTTGCTGCTTGCCTATCTCCATTTCCCTTTGGTCCCTTAAGCTGAGTAACGAGTATCTGATAGTCGAGGCACTCGACTATAGCATTCTTCCTTGTTTATTTTAATTTCATTATCTATCCATACAAAATAAAATAAAACAAGGAAGAACGCTATAGTCGAGTACCTCGACTATCAGATACTCGTTACTCAGCTAAAGGGACCAAAGGGAAATGGAGATATGCAAGCAGCAAAGCGAGTTTGAACTGCGCCACCTATCGGCGGTAGACAGATTTAAGCGTTATGGGCGTTAGAGTGTGCGTGAGAAATTTTTTTTTGAGTCAATCGATAGGTATTGACAAGACCAATACAGTTCATTTAAAATGTTGTACCTAGGATGAAAATTGTGGGAGCCACAGGTTTAGGCGGCTTGTGGGCGTTAGAGTAGGCGTGACATATTCGCGTAACAAACTTGCGCTACGCACAAGGCTACGGAATCTAAATCTGAAATCCCAATTCTCTATTCTTGATAGTTTCCGAGATATCCACGTTCATATTTACGATTTTTTGAAGTTTGTGGGCGGTTTGTGGGCGTTAAAGTGGGCGTGGCAAACATTTTTTCTATCAATCGATAGGTATTGATGAGAACAATACATTTCAGTTAAAATTTTTATTTTAGCATCCAAACTGTAGGAGCCACAGTTTTGGGCGGTTTGTGGGCGTTAGAGTGGGCGTGGCACTCTACTGAAACAAACTTGCACTGCGTAAGAAGCTCAGGAATCTGCACGCCAAGTCTCAATAGCCTAGCTCTCATAGTTTCCGAGATCTCAGCGTTCATCCGGACAGACAGACGGACAGACGGACATGGCTAGATCGACTCGGCTAGTGATCCTGATCAAGAATATATATACTCTATGGGGTCGGAAACGCTTCCTTCTGCCTATTACATACTTTCCGACGAATCTAGTATACTCTTTTACTCTACGAGAAACGGGTATAAACATGTTGTTCAAATATATAGTTGCTCTTTGTATTTAAATTAAATAAAACAATGCAAAAAAATATATTTTTCTGTATACATATTCTATATAGTTTTATTCTAACAAATCAAAAACACGTTTCGAAAGAATCGTTGTACACTTGTTGGGTAAATTACGTTGCCCAGTTATGAAAGGATCTGAATATAAGGTCTTTATTAGTGGCAAGACGTTAGGTTTTACGTGTATGATTGAGTCGGTACATCTTAACGTCCTTGTTCCTTGACTCCGCAGCTTTTTCTGATAGATCTTCAATTGAAACTAATCCATATTGAATAACATTTGGAACATGTGTTAATATTTTATGAACTGAGGGAGGCAAATAATACCAGAAATATTTTGATGTCAGTTCGTTTGCAGTACCCAGCTCTAATTTTCTCAAAAATACTTAAGCGTGATAGTATGCACTGATATGAATTGCCTATATAAAAAAAAAAAGTTTTTAGAATATTTAAAAAAATAATTCACAATTGAGCAATAGAAATCCCAATTCTCTATCCTTGATAGTTTCCGAGATATCCACGTTCATATTTACGATTTTTTGAAGTTTGTGGGCGTAAAAGTGGGCGTGGCAAACTTTTTTTTTATTAATCGATAGGTATTGATAAGAACAATACATTTCAGTTAAAAATTTTATTCTAGCATCAAAACTGTAAGAGCCACAGTTTTTGGCGGTTTGTGGGCGTTAGAGTGGGCGTGGCACTCTACTGAAACAAACTTGCGCTGCGTAAGGAGCTCAGGAATCTGCACGCCAAATCTCAATAGCCTAGCTCTCATAGTTTCCGAGATCTCAGCGTTCATCCGGACAGACAGACGGACAGACGGACAGACGGACATGGCTAGATCGACTCGGCTAGTGATCCCGATCAAGAATATATATACTTTATGGGGTCGGAAACGTTTCCTTCTGCCTGTTACATACTTTCCGACGAATCTAGTATACCCTTTTACTCTACGAGTAACGGGTATAAATACGTTAAAGCCCAAAAATATTAAAAAAGAAATAATTAAGACTTAAATTCAATTGCATACGTTCAGGGCATGGAAATCTCAGAATATATTTTATTTTAATTTCATTATCTATCCATACAAAATAAAATAAAACAAGGAAGAACGCTATAGTCGAGTACCTCGACTATCAGATACCCGTTACTCAGCTAAAGGGACCAAAGGTAAATGGAGGTATGCACGCAACAAAGCGAGATTGAACTGCGCCACCTATCGGCGGTAGACAGATTTAAGCGTTATGGGCGTTAGAGTGGGCGTGAGAAATTTTTTTTTAAGTCTATCGATAGGTATTGACAAGACCAATACAGTTCATTTAAAATGTTGTATCTAGCATGAAAATTGTGGGCGCCACAGGCTTGGGCGGTTTGTGGGCGTTAGAGTGGGCGTGGCATATTTGCGTAACAAACTTGCGCTGCGCACAAGGCAACGGAATCTAAATCTGATCCCAATTCTCTATCCTTGATAGTTTCCGAGATATCCACGTTCATATTTACGATTTTTTGAAGTTTGTGGGCGGTTTGTGGGCTATTGAGATTTGGCGTGCAGATTCCTGAGCTTCATACGCAGCGCAAGTTTGGTTCAGTAGAGTGCCACGCCCACTCGAACGCCCACAAACCGCCCAAAACTGTGGCTCCTAAAGTTTTGACGCTAGAATACAAATTTTAACTGAAATGTATTGTTCTCATCAATACCTATCGATTGACCCAAAAAAAAAATTGCCACGCCCACTTTAACGCCCACAAGCCGCCCACAAACTTCAAAAAATCGTAAATATGAACGCGGATATGTCGGAAAATATCGAAGATAGAGAAATGGGATTTCAGATTTAGATTCCGTAGGCTTGAGCGCAGCGCATGTTTGTTACGCGAATATGCCACGCCCACTCTAACGCCCACAAGCCGCCCAAGCCTGTGGCGCCCATAATGTTCATGCTAGATAAAAAACTGATAAAACTGATAACTGAAATGCATTGGACTCATCAACACCTATCGATTGATCCAAAAAAACTTTACCACGCCCACTCTAACGCCCACATCGCTTAAATCTGTCTACCGCTGGTAGGTGGCGCATTTCAATCTCGCTTTGCTGCTTGCATATCTCCATTTTCCTTTGGTCCCTTTAGCTGAGTAACGGGTATCTGATAGTCGAGGTACTCGACTATAGCGTCCTTCCTTGTTTTATTTTATTTTGTATGGATAGATAATGAAATTAAAATAAAATATATTCTGAGATTTCCATGCCCTGAACGTATGCAATTGAATTTAAGTCTTAATTATTTCTTTTTTAATATTTTTGGGCTTTAACGTATTTTTACCCGTTACTCGTAGAGTAAAAGGGTATACTAGATTCGTCGGAAAGTATGTAACAGGCAGAAGGAAACGTTTCCGACCCCATAAAGTATATATTTTCTTGATCAGGATCACTAGCCTAGTTGATCTAGCCATGTCCGTCTGTCCGTCTGTCCGTCTGTCCGTCTGTCCGTCTGTCTGTCCGGATGAACGCTGAGATCTCGGAAATTATGAGAGCTAGGCTATTGAGATTTGGCGTGAAGATTCCTGAGCTTCTTACGCAGCGCAAGTTTGTTTCAGTAGAGTGCCACGCCCACTCTAACGCCCACAAACCGCCAAAAACTGTGACTCGTACAGTTTTGATGCTTGAATAAAAATTTTAACTGAAATCCATTGTTCTCATCAATACCTATCGATTAATTAAGAAAAAGTTTTCCACGCCCACTTTTACGCCCAAAAACCGCCCACAAACTTCAAAAAATCGTAAATATGAACGTGGATAACTCGGAAACTATCAAGGATAGAGAATTGGGATCTCAGATTTAGATTACGTTGCCTTGTGCGCAGCGCAAGTTTGTTACGCAAATATGCCACGCCCCCTCTAACGCCCACAAGCCGCCCAAGCCTGTGGAGCCCATAATTTTCATGCTAGATAACAAAATTTTAACTGAACTGTATTGGTCGCGTCAATACCTATCGACTGACCCAAAAAAAATAAAAAAAAAATTCTCACGCCCACTCTAACGCCCATAACGCTTAAATCTGTCTACCGCCGGTAGGTGGCGCATTTCAATCTCGCTTTGCTGCTTGCATATCTCCATTTTCCTTTGGTCCCTTTAGCTGAGTAACGGGTATCTGATAGTCGAGGTACTCGACTATAGCGTTCTTCCTTGTTATACCCGTTACTCGTAGAGTAAAAGGGTATACTAGATTCGTCGGAAAGTATGTAACAGGCAGAAGGAAGCGTTTCCGACCCCATAAAGTATATATATTCTTGATCAGGATCACTAGCCGAGTCGATCTAGCCATGTCCGTCTGTCCGTCTGTCCGTCTGTCTGTCCGGATGAACGCTGAGATCTTGGAAACTATGAGAGCTAGGCTATTGAGATTTGGCGTGCAGATTCCTGAGCTTCTTACGCAGCGCAAGTTTGTTTCAGTAGAGTGCCACGCCCACTCTAACGCCCACAAACTGCCAAAAACTGTGACTCGTACAGTTTTGATGCTTGAATAAAAATTTTAACTGAAATGCATTGTTCTCATCAATACCTATCGATTAATTAAGAAAAAGTTTTCCACGCCCACTTTTACGCCCAAAAACCGCCCACAAACTTCAAAAAATCGTAAATATGAACGCGGATATCTCGGAAACTATCAAAGATAGAGTATTGGGATTTCAGATTTAGATTCCGTAGCTTTGTACGCAGCGCAGGTTTGTTATGCGAATATGCCACGCCCACTCTACCGCCCACAAACCGCCCAAGCCTGTGGCGCTCACAATTTTTATGTTAGATAAAAAATTTTAACTGAAATGTATTGGTCTCGCCAATACCTATCGATTGATCCAACGCCTACCCTAACGCCCACAATGCTTAAATCTGTCTTCCGCCGGTAGGTGGCGCACTTAAATCTCGCTTTGCTGCTTGCATATCTCCATTTCCCTTTGGTCCCTTTAGCTGAGTAACGGGTATCTGATAGTCGAGGTACTCGACTATAGCGTTCTTCCTTGTTTTATTTTATTTTGTATGGATAGATAATGAAATTAAATTAAAATATATTCTGAGAGTTCCATGCCCTGAACGTATGCAATTGAATTTAAGTCTTAATTATTTCTTTTTTAATATTTTTGGGCTATAACGTATTTATACCCGTTACTTGTAGAGTAAAAGGGAATACTAGATTGGTCGGAAAGTATGTAACAGGCAAAAGGAAACGTTTCCGACCCCATAAAGTATATATATTCTTGATCAGGATCACTAGCCGAGTCGATCTTTGTATTTAAATTAAATAAAACAATGCAAAAAAATATATTTTTCTGTATACATATTCTATATAGTTTTATTCTAACAAATCAAAAACACGTTTCGAAAGAATCGTTGTACACTTGTTGGGTAAATTACGTTGCCCAGTTATGAAAGGATCTGAATATAAGGTCTTTATTAGTGGCAAGACGTTAGGTTTTACGTGTATGATTGAGTCGGTACATCTTAACGTCCTTGTTCCTTGACTCCGCAGCTTTTTCTGATAGCTCTTCAATTGAAACTAATCCATATTGAATAACATTTGGAACATGTGTTAATATTTTATGAACTGAGGGAGGCAAATAATACCAGAAATATTTTGATGTCAGTTCTTTTGCAGTACCCAGCTCTAATTTTCACTGATATGAATTGCCTATATTTAAAAAAAAAAGTTTTTAGAATATTTAAAAAAATAATTCACAATTGAGCAATAGAAATCCCAATTCTCTATTCTTGATAGTATCCGAGATATCCACGTTCATATTTACGATTTTTTGAAGTTTGTGGGCGGTTTGTGGGCGTTAAAGTGGGCGTGGCAAACATTTTTTCTATCAATCGATAGGTATTGATGAGAACAATACATTTCAGTTAAAATTTTTATTTTAGCATCCAAACTGTAGGAGCCACAGTTTTGGGCGGTTTGTGGGCGTTAGAGTGGGCGTGGCACTCTACTGAAACAAACTTGCACTGCGTAAGAAGCTCAGGAATCTGCACGCCAAATCTCAATAGCCTAGCTCTCATAGTTTCCGAGATCTCAGCGTTCATCCGGACAGACAGACGGACAGACGGACATGGCTAGATCGACTCGGCTAGTGATCCTGATCAAGAATATATATACTCTATGGGGTCGGAAACGCTTCCTTCTGCCTATTACATACTTTCCGACGAATCTAGTATACTCTTTTACTCTACGAGAAACGGGTATAAACATGTTGTTCAAATATATAGTTGCTCTTTGTATTTAAATTAAATAAAACAATGCAAAAAAATATATTTTTCTGTATACATATTCTATATAGTTTTATTCTAACAAATCAAAAACACGTTTCGAAAGAATCGTTGTACACTTGTTGGGTAAATTACGTTGCCCAGTTATGAAAGGATCTGAATATAAGGTCTTTATTAGTGGCAAGACGTTAGGTTTTACGTGTATGATTGAGTCGGTACATCTTAACGTCCTTGTTCCTTGACTCCGCAGCTTTTTCTGATAGATCTTCAATTGAAACTAATCCATATTGAATAACATTTGGAACATGTGTTAATATTTTATGAACTGAGGGAGGCAAATAATACCAGAAATATTTTGATGTCAGTTCGTTTGCAGTACCCAGCTCTAATTTTCTCAAAAATACTTAAGCGTGATAGTATGCACTGATATGAATTGCCTATATAAAAAAAAAAAAGTTTTTAGAATATTTAAAAAAATAATTCACAATTGAGCAATAGAAATCCCAATTCTCTATCCTTGATAGTTTCCGAGATATCCACGTTCATATTTACGATTTTTTGAAGTTTGTAGGCGTAAAAGTGGGCGTGGCAAACTTTTTTTTTATTAATCGATAGGTATTGATAAGAACAATACATTTCAGTTAAAAATTTTATTCTAGCATCAAAACTGTAGGAGCCACAGTTTTTGGCGGTTTGTGGGCGTTAGAGTGGGCGTGGCACTCTACTGAAACAAACTTGCGCTGCGTAAGGAGCTCAGGAATCTGCACGCCAAATCTCAATAGCCTAGCTCTCATAGTTTCCGAGATCTCAGCGTTCATCCGGACAGACAGACGGACAGACGGACAGACGGACATGGCTAGATCGACTCGGCTAGTGATCCCGATCAAGAATATATATACTTTATGGGGTCGGAAACGTTTCCTTCTGCCTGTTACATACTTTCCGACGAATCTAGTATACCCTTTTACTCTACGAGTAACGGGTATAAATACGTTAAAGCTGTTACGTGGGCATATTAGTGCCCGAGTCCTGACAAGGACTTGGGCCGAGGGAGAGGCGTCCGATATTCTGGCACCATTTGCCGGCATAAGCTACGTCGTATTCGGGTCGTGGGATCTTGGTAAGCCTCTCTCCTCTCCAACATAACGAGAATAAATATTAAAAGTGCCTGGAAAATAATATCAGTTCATAAAGTTCGTCAGTCGTCAGTCCACACTGCCCCACAAGCTTAGCTGTAGCTTGATCGCAATACGATCGGGCTGTGTTTTGGCCATATTCCCTCCCCTTCACACATTCGTGTGCCAATGGATCGTCGCGGGCCGTGCAATACGATCCCCTATTGTCAAGGTTGTCCGTCAAAAGTTATGTCATTGTTCTTGACCTACTCCACTTCTCGCGTCAGCACACCCCCTTAATAAAGCTCTAGCACTTCATGTTTTGATATTCTTTTACATTACAAATTTATTGGATAATATTTATATCGGCGAGTGCCGTGAATGAATAACATAATGTTGGCTAAATCATATGGGGGTTACATAAATATTCAATTATTGTTTTGGCGGAGAGTATCGATTTGACCACCTGTGAAGGTGCACACATCAGCAAAAATGCTGACTATTCACGACTACAAACGTCGCTCAGAGGGCTCTTGCAATTGTCATACAATTACAAGGCTGATACTCGCCGCTGAAAAATTAACATTTAATTATTATGTATAAAAAAGGTATAAAAAGAAAAGTATATCTAAATGATTATATATATGAAATAATTATTATATGTGGATAATATATAGTATTACATGTATTCCTAACAGATTAATTCTTTGTCTTAACTAGGAAAGTATTAATATTGCCCAAAAACAAATTCTTATCCAGACGGGAGAGAACAATGACCGTTGGAACGGTTGAGATAATGATAGCCTTTTGTGTCTTATTGCAGTGGACAAGTGGTGAAAAATCTAGACGGAAGGTCTCAATATATAAGTACTCTAATTCACTCACTGTTATTGGCAGTTTGGCTTTGGATAACAAGTATAAAATTCTTACGTTAAATTGTGGATCGGAGTCTATTGTTTTTGCTAAAGCTTCTGATGTAATCATGGCGCACGGATATATATATGTATGTATAAGAAAAAGGAACCGTGTTCCGACAAACTTACCCCCTTTTTAATCCTGGGCGATGAGATCTCGACGCTCCGGATCCTGGGCTTTGGGAGATTTTAGAATTGGTTTATACATATATATACGTGCAAGACTTGATGGTGGCTTACAAAAACAAAACACAAAAATTACGTTACACAAAAAAATAACACTATCGCTGTATAGATATGTATGTATGTATGCGTTGTATGAGAGTTCCACTGAGGCACACGTCAGTTCCAATGCTCGGGCTGGGCTGGTCGGTGCAGCTCCAATTTCTTGTTCAGCGTATGTAATTGGGGATTCTGTTTACACTTGCATTCAGAAATGCATGTACTCGCAAATTGTTTTTGATTGTTTTGGCGATTCACTTTTTTGTTTATGATATTGGAGTGCAATTTATTTATTATTATTTGTATTGTTTCTATTGTCTTTTTGCTGCTTTTATTGTCTTTTTGGGGTTTCACTTCACGGTATCGGCTCGGCTTATGCTCCAATGTGGGTCACCACTTTCTCTAGGGCATGATGTTGGTCGCGGCGTCTCTGAACAGAGCGCTTGTACATCTTGACCACTTTAAGGATCACTATAACCAGTAGTAGTCCAACGATGAGCTTCATGGTTTTGTTGACATCTTGAATATCATCTTGGTGGTCAACGATCTCTACGGTGTTAATCACATTGGCGGTGCTGCCAGTCACCTTGGACGTTTTGCTACCCATCTTGGGGTCTTTAGGCCATTCACTTGTTTTACTGGTTATTTTCGTCCTTCGGAATTTTGCTGGTTGACTTCCTCCAGATTGTGGTCGATCGCAGGACCGGTTATCGGGACTTTCTCCTGGGTGAAGTAGATCCTAGGGAAACGTCAAGACATCCTTCTGGACACCAGCTTTCTTCCAGTCGTGGTCTGTGTCGATGGGAGTTGTACTTCTAGACCACTGTCAGGGAGAGATCAGAACAATTTCTGTCTCTTCTCCATTTGGCTGGGGTCTTTTATACCGGACTAGAGCTTTCGCTAGCCCCCCATATTGGATGAATTAACTAGGTGTTCCCACCTAGGGGTACTGTTTCTCCATTTCCCCTATTTTAGGAGTCAATGGCCGGCTGGTGCACTTTGCCACCTTACTGGAATATGGTTACGAGCAGGTCGATCGTGGTCGTTGTTCTGGCCACGCGACACCCATGAGTTGTCGAATTGTATTTGCTGTTTTTGCTTTTGTCAATCGCAGTGTGGTTAGTCATTACGGCCCCTACCCTCAACTAATGGCAGTTGTTTTGCCGGGGTTAATCTTGGTATGGGGGAGGGCGTACGTAACAGGCTCGAAGTGATCGATGCGGCTTCGCATGGAATGACTTCGCAAAAGAAATCTTCGTACGGCCATCTCTTTAGATCTCCTTCTTCTCCTTTATTCTCTTCTTAGGCGCCCATTTACGTGTGGCTTCGACCCACTACCTCAACCCAGTCTCAGATGAGCTAGTCGGGCTTATTACTTTACTGTTTTAATATTGTATTTGTTTATTTTCTTATTATATATGCTGAAAAAGAAAAGCTTTCCGGCCTCGCACGGAAACATACATACATACATATTTATACCTGTAAATAAAAATATGGCTCATAATAAAATATATAATATAGTTTTAATGAAAAAAAATAATATATAAATATATATAAAAATCAGAAATGAGTAAAAGCTAAAAAGTTGAGAATAAAATTGCTGAGTGTGCCGTAACCACGGTTTTTGACCGGGGGCTACTCAGCTGAAAAGTGAAAAGTTTTCCCATTTCCCGAAGAAAAATATATTAAAAAGTATAAGAATTGTTTTTTTTTTTTTTTTTTTATTATTTATTATTTTTATATGTTTAACATTTTATATTAATTACAATGTTTTAATCTAAGTTTAGCGGCTCTTTCATAATGGCTGCTACTTCTCGCCTCGCCTGGATACCAAGTGGAGGGCTTCGAATGTAAAGTCTTCTGACCGCGCGATTCATCCGCCGGCTCATTTTCCATGTTTCCCGTTGTATCCGGGCGACGTGTGCTTGGCTCCTTGTTAGTTGCTCCTGGACTCGGAGCAACTGGTGTTGGTCCTCCTCTTGATCTCGGCTCCGGTGCCGGATCTCTTGCTCTAGTTCACACGCCAGTTCTTCATCTTCCGACTGGTATCGGTGTATCCAGCATTGCTGGATATGGTCCTCGTTCAAGCGGATGGTATGGCAAAGCCCGTTCATCCACTCGACGAGGAGCGCCAGATATGATGCCTGGTCCCCGTACCTAACCTGTAGCCGACGAAGCCGGCGGGCAGCTCGGATGGCTTGGTTATAAGTGTTGGAGGACTGCATCATGTCTGGTGACTGGTCGGTCCCTGGTTGTGGCTTTTATAGCAGAACCGGGGCAGTTCTGATGACTGTTCTACCCATCATGTGATCGGGAGCTTCTATCAAGTAGTGCAATCCCGCAGTTCTGAGTTCGTCGCCTTTTGGAGTCGTCGGATTACGTTCAGAGGTTTAGGCGACATACAGGTCTTTAGCATGGAATACCCCGACACTTTTCCCTACTGCATTGCCCAGCTCATATAGCGCTTTGCCCTTACGCTGGAGTACCACACAGCGAATTCGATTCGGGCCAAGTTTGGCATTATATCCGTCAGCTTTGTTACTCTGCTTGTAGTTTTTCCTATAGACAACTTGTCCTACGGAAAACTCTACGAGCTTGCTACGGGTGTTATATGCCTTTTCTGCGCGTTCATGAGTTCGGTTTAATCCTTGGGTCACTTTTTGTCGGATAAGTTCCATTTTGTCTGGGAGACTTATCTGTGGATCTCCTGCCTGTATTCCCCCTAGTTTCCGTAGGATCGGGTAGGCTGTTCCATGGGTAACCATCCGCGTGCCGAACATTGCGTAATATGGTTCCATGCCTATTGATTCGTGTAGGCCATTCCTAAGGGCACACTCTATTCGACTTAGTTGGGTATCCCAATTTCGCTGATCGGTGGCAATTGTCGCTCGCAAAATTTGGAGTACAGATCGGTTTACCCTCTCAGCCGCGTTCGCTTGCGGGGAGTAAAGTCCAGTCTTTACGTGTCGAATACCGTAGCGGGTCATTAGCTCGCCAAAAATTTGAGACACAAACTGTTTGCCGTTGTCTGAGTGTACAAACTCGGGGACTCCAAATTGATGGAATATTTTTGTCTCAAGGAATTTGATGACTTCTGCAGCTACTGCATGTCTCATCGGCTGCAGCCAGACAAATTTGGAGAAATGGTCTAGGCATACAAAAATCACCGAGTTCCCAGCTTTGGTCCTCGGGTATGGTCCCATAAAGTCGATGAACAACCTTTGGCCAGCCCGCTCCGTAACTCGCTGTTCTCCCATGGGTGGTCGGTCATTTTTGTTGGCGGTCTTGGTGATCTTACAGACCTCGCATTCCTTCACTACCTTTTGGACATCTACAGCCATGCCTGGCCAATAGTAAAACTGTCTCAATTTGGCTAGCGATTTGTGCAACCCCCCATGCCCTGCGGTTATGGCATGATGTGCTCTCCAGACTAAATCAGGACGCAGCTCGGCGGGAACCCAGAGCTTCCATGCTCGGGCTTCATCCACAGCGTCGTTTAGGCAGAATCCCATCCGTTTATATACATAGCCTTCTGATGTTTGAAGGTCTGGACTTTTACCTAAATTTTCGTCCACCGCCTGCACTAGGTTGACATAATCCGATGACTGGAACGCTGTCGAATCGAGGTTGATGTGTATGTCTAGTTCTTCCGCCCCAGCCTTCCGTAGCTCGTCCATATGAACTCGTGAGAGCGCATCTGGGACTACATTTAGTGACCCTTTCCTGTGTTCTATGGTGAAGTCAAATGCTTGTAGCTTCAAACTCCATCGCGCAAGCCTGCCTGATAAGTCTTTCTGACTCATCAGCCATTTTAGACTAGCGTGGTCAGTGATCACTTTGAAGGGCATCCCATCTACGTAGGCACGGAATTTGGTAATGCTGAGGATAGCGGCATAGCACTCCAACTCGGTTATGCTGTAATTCCGCTGTGCTTTGTTCAATTTGGCTGACATATAGGCGATTGGATGTTCTCCGCCCTCGTCATCTGTTTGGAACAAAACTCCCCCCACTCCAGTGGTCGAGGCATCACATTGGATGGTAAATGGTTTCTTAAAATCCGGGGTGACGAGTACAGGTGCTGTTGCCATGCTGGTTTTTAAAAGTTCAAACGCCTTGATTGCCTCTTCTGACAACTCAAATTTCTTTATGCGGTCTTTCTTCAAACAGTCGTGAAGCGGTGCCGCTGTCTGGGCGTAGTTTTGGATGAACCTCCTGTACCAGCCTGTCATTCCCAGGAACCTCCGCATCTGTTTGGCGGAGCTAGGCTGGGGAAATTCCTGTATCGATTGTATTTTCGTGTCATCCGTTCGGATGCATCCTCCCCCAACTACATATCCTAAATATCTGGCCTGGCTGTAGCAAAACTTGCTCTTGTCTACATTTATCGTTAGCTCTGCCCGCTGTAAGCAGGCACTGACCTGGCTCAACATATCCATGTGGGCTTCAAATGTAGGTGAACAGACCAGTAAGTCATCCAGATACACAAATACATTCTCGCGTAGCGCCGCTGGTATAACTTTATCCATTAGTCGGCACATTCGCTGCGCGGCATTGCACAAGCCGAACGGCATGACTGTAAACTGATACAGTGGCCTGCCGGGCACTGTAAACGCGGTTTTCTCTCTACTTTTGGTTTCGAGAGGTATTTGCCAAAAGGCGTCTTTTAAGTCAATTGCGGAAATGTAATACGTTTCCTGTAGTCGGCTCAACAGACCTTCAATATGTGGGAGTGGATACGCATCTTTGATTGTCCGGGAATTTACTTTACGCGCATCGAGGCATAGGCGATTTTTCGGCCCTTTTTGCACCAGTGTTACTGGTGAACTCCAGCTGCTATTGCTCTCCTCGATCACGCCTAGACCTAACATGCGATCTAGTTCGGCATACACCAGCTTCTGTTTAGCTAAGGATATCGGGTAATGTCGCTGCTTGATTGGTAGGTCCTCGTTGGTCACTTCAATTACATGTTGCTCTAAGCTCGTCTTTCCTAATCCTTTTTCTAGACAAGAGGGATATGTGTCTATCACTTGCTGCAGCTTACAATGTTGTTCTGGGGTAAGCTGATGTGGGGTATAGGCGGTCTCGGGCTTGAGCGTATTGTTCATGTCTAGGTCGCCGGTCATAAGGTCGAAATCCGGTGTTGTTTCAACGGCGGCAACCTCGCGTCTACCCTTACCGAGGAAGGTGAGGCCGAACGTATCCCAGAAATTAATTCCGAAATAAAATCGCTGTGTCAAACCTGGCACTATCAAAAACTCTAGGTCCTTGGTTTCTCCTTCCCATTCCACAGGTAATGTTATGGCTCCGGTTACTTGGGTCTCACCACCGCTTGCTGTGCGTACGCATTCTTCGCTTAGCTTTCTTATCGGCCGCGTCCGGTTTTCCAAGAAAGCGTGTGCTCCTCTGCCAATACCGTTCGCACTGGCGCCTGTGTCCAGTAATGCGAGTATCTCTTCTCCATCGACCTTCGTTTTAGCAAAGAAACGGTTGTCATTTTGCACGCTCACCACCGTGTCCACCACTTTTTGCTTGAGCCGGCGATAGTCTGCTCGGGCATCATATAATTTAAGTATTTTCCGTGTTGTTCGTGTCTCGTTGTCTGCATCTTCCGAGCCAGTGAAGATACGTTCACGAGCAAGTTCGTACTCCCTCTCTCGTTGTTTTAGGCTCTTATGGGGGGAGATTTGGTTGGGCTTCGGTGTTCTTACCGGAAAGGGTTGGTCCTGGTCCGCCCGGCTATCCCGGTCTTGCCTGACGGACTCCGCGCAAAAGCCGCTTGGTTAGCATCTGCATCCGTCCCGACTTTCTCGCAGAACCTGCAAGTGGCATCGTGGAATTTGATCGGGCAGGATTCTTCCTTCGAAGGCTGCTTCCTGTAGAAGTCTGCTCCTTTGCCACACTTATAACACATCAGCGCGTGTAATGGGCCTCGGCATCCTTGTCCATCCTCGTAACGCCCTCGCGTATCTCTCCGCTGCCGGTTGAATTCCTCCACCGTGACCGCGTCCGGCAAGTCCTCCAGTGTCTGGAATTCCTCTATTTCGTTGACTGCAGCTCGGCTGCGCAGGTTTCTTCCAGTACTTCTCAGCCAGCGATCAACTCTGAGACCCTCTCGTTTGAGCTCCGCTAATGAGGTTATTGGGGATGTTAGCAGCAATCCCCCCATCTGGGAGTTCATGTTGTCCTTTAAGAGCTCAACGAATTCATCTTCAGCGATTTTGTGCTTGAGCTTGAAATGCAAGTTATGCATATCCGAGACATAATCGCTAAAGGTTTCGTGTGGCCCTTGCTTCCTTTCCATCAGTTCCTTGACTTTCATAAGGTCACTCCCGGTAGTGGAAAATGCCCGTCTCATTTCTTGGGTCAATGAGTAGTAGTCAAAATCGTAATCTTCTGCCTTGTCCTCCATCAACTGCCAATACCATTTCGTGGCTGCACCTGCCAACAGAAGATGGAACTCACGAAAGACTTGTTGGCGACTGAGGTCGTACAATTCTTGCAATCGGTCTACGCGGAACAGGAAACTTTCAACTGTCATGCCGCGACCGCTTCCATCGAACTTTAGGTTCCATCTGTCCAATCTGACGTCTTTTGGTCTTGGTCCCTGAAACGATGAGCTCCGATCGATCTCTGGGTGCAGTTGGTGACTCGTCTCCCTTTCATTTGTTCTTGATTGCCTGTGTGACGGGGTGTCCACCTGCCTGGGTGTTCTTAACCGGTGCATCTGGCTACTAAGCATGTCCTGCGTTACTGGTTCCAGAGGCGGGGTCTCTTGGTATATCAAGAAGCTGTCCGTTGGATTCGGAACAGTTCGGGGCGGCGAAGGCAGTCCCTTCTGTTCGGGTCTCCTGGATGTCGGAGACTGCAATTCTGTTATCTGTGCCTTCAGCGCTTCTATCTGGGCACTCATTCCACGCTGCATTTCGTTGCTCTGTCTCAAGAGCTCCATCAATCTTTGTTCACGTCGCTCGGCAGCCTCTAAGTTGTCCTCCTCGTGCCTCTGAAATTGGGGAAGCATACTTGATCTTCCTTTCGGCGGTCCTAGGGGTAGATTCTCCCCACCGGCGGCTCCTTCCATTTCAGTGTATTGGTCCAAATTGTTTTCTTCGGACAGGGTATCTACCTGTCCTGGCTGATTCTGTGCGAGCTCCCACGGCTCTCTTTCAGATGAGTCTCCTAGCCTTGGCGCGCTCGCACTCCGGGGTTGGTGATTGTCTCCGCGCGTTGTTGCTCGGGTCACTCTTCCGGTGCTGGGTTGGAATAAGACCTTCTTCTTGGCCCCCTTCATTTATATTATTTGACCTTCTTTAAAGGCCTCCGCTTTCTTTTTATAGATTGTCACTTTGTGCGAATTAATACACGCACTAAAATTTGTCTTCACTTTTTTTTTGCGTTTTGGTATAAAAAGTTCACGTAATTCTTTTCAAAACACCCGGTCAGCGATGTATACGCTGAATAAGTCGACAATAAAAATGTTTATAAACTGGGGGTGCTTCTCTCTGCTTCTCAAGTTTCTCTTCGGTCAAGAACCGTCCGATATTTAAGCCCCAAAAAAAAACAAAATAAATTTCCCTAACTAGGGGTGTTAGCCGCTTCTACACAACGCGGTTCCGCTAAGCTAACATGCCCTTACTTTCCCTTTTTCTAGACATCCCAAATGTTCCAAACGGAATGGCTGTGTCTAGATAAGGAATCTGTCCAAAAACCCCCTCCCGCCAGTCGTCGGAAAACGAGTTGTTTGACCGATCATTCTCGGGCTCCACAACCGTCTCCTATTTCTCTGGACTCGAACCAAGCAAACGACCTGACCAACTAGCCTAATACGTTGTGGGGCGTCGGCCAGAGAAACTAAAAATCGTCCGCCGCCCAAATATGTCAAGGGAAACGGCAAAGACTCGAACCAAGCAAACGACCGGACAAATGCCCAGTACGTTGTGGGGCGTCGGCTTTGCGTTTCCTGTCAGTTCCCCCACCCCCATTCTGTCCTGGATCGACAAACGAACAGTAGACCCGCACCGCAACTGCTAAATGCGTTACCGTAATGCTTGCGCTCCTGCTCTTTCTGGACTCGAACCAATTCAAACGACCGAGCAAATGCGTAGTACGTCGTGTGGCGTCGGCCAGAAAGCACCTATAAATTGTATTTACGTTAATTTTAACAAGTAGTCGTCGACACTTAGTTATAGGTATAGTATTATAAAAAAGGATAACTCATAGTTCTTGGTTTAAGGAAGTTCTGGTAAATTTGTCCATGAATAAAACAGAGAAATTCTAAGGTTAAAAATCATTTCAAAGTCGGGCCTCTATTCTGCGACAAAGTTCTGATTGAGTGGCCACTCAACACTGACAGTCACAGAAGTTGGGGACTTTACAGTTATTAATTTAAAGACAAAAACAAATAAGTAGGTGCATATTTAAAATTATTTAAGTTCCCTGCTCTATAAAATAGTCAAATTACTCATGGCAAATAAAGATGAAAGCTTTGCCATACTTAAGTACATCCACTCCGATACCGCAGGCATCGAGATGGTTGACCCTAATAATATTCCTTAAGGAATATGAGAAATCCTAGCGTTGGGCGCCAATTCTGTTACGTGGGCATATTAGTGCCCGAGTCCTGACAAGGACTTGGGCCGAGGGAGAGGCGTCCGATATTCTGGCACCATTTGCCGGCATAAGCTACGTCGTATTCGGGTCGTGGGATCTTGGTAAGCCTCTCTCCTCTCCAACATAACGAGAATAAATATTAAAAATGCCTGGAAAATAATATCAGTTCATAAAGTTCGTCAGTCGTCAGTCCACACTGCCCCACAAGCTTAGCTGTAGCTTGATCGCAATACGATCGGGCTGTGTTTTGGCCATATTCCCTCCCCTTCACACATTCGTGTGCCAATGGATCGTCGCGGGCCGTGCAATACGATCCCCTATTGTCAAGGTTGTCCGTCAAAAGTTATGTCATTGTTCTTGACCTACTCCACTTCTCGCGTCAGCACACCCCCTTAATAAAGCTCTAGCACTTCATGTTTTGATATTCTTTTACATTACAAATTTATTGGATAATATTTATATCGGCGAGTGCCGTGAATGAATAACATAATGTTGGCTAAATCATATGGGGGTTACATAAATATTCAATTATTGTTTTGGCGGAGAGTATCGATTTGACCACCTGTGAAGGTGCACACATCAGCAAAAATGCTGACTATTCACGACTACAAACGTCGCTCAGAGGGCTCTTGCAATTGTCATACAATTACAAGGCTGATACTCGCCGCTGAAAAATTAACATTTAATTATTATGTATAAAAAAGGTATAAAAAGAAAAGTATATCTAAATGATTATATATATGAAATAATTATTATATGTGGATATTATATAGTATTACATGTATTCCTAACAGATTAATTCTTTGTCTTAACTAGGAAAGTATTAATATTGCCCAAAAACAAATTCTTATCCAGACGGGAGAGAACAATGACCGTTGGAACGGTTGAGATAATGATAGCCTTTTGTGTCTTATTGCAGTGGACAAGTGGTGAAAAATCTAGACGGAAGGTCTCAATATATAAGTACTCTAATTCACTCACTGTTATTGGCAGTTTGGCTTTGGATAACAAGTATAAAATTCTTACGTTAAATTGTGGATCGGAGTCTATTGTTTTTGCTAAAGCTTCTGATGTAATCATGGCGCACGGATATATATATGTATGTATAAGAAAAAGGAACCGTGTTCCGACAAACTTACCCTCTTTTTAATCCTGGGCGATGAGATCTCGACGCTCCGGATCCTGGGCTTTGGGAGATTTTAGAATTGGTTTATACATATATATACGTGCAAGACTTGATGGTGGCTTACAAAAACAAAACACAAAAATTACGTTACACAAAAAAAATAACACTATCGCTGTATAGATATGTATGTATGTATGCATTGTATGAGAGTTCCACTGAGGCACACGTCAGTTCCAATGCTCGGGCTGGGCTGGTCGGTGCAGCTCCAATTTCTTGTTCAGCGTATGTAATTGGGGATTCTGTTTACACTTGCATTCAGAAATGCATGTACTCGCAAATTGTTTTTGATTGTTTTGGCGTTACATTTTTTTGTTTATGATATTGGAGTGCAATTTATTTATTATTATTTGTATTGTTTCTATTGTCTTTTTGCTGCTTTTATTGTCTTTTTGGGGTTTCACTTCACGGTATCGGCTCGGCTTATGCTCCAATGTGGGTCACCACTTTCTCTAGGGCATGATGTTGGTCGCGGCGTCTCTGAACAGAGCGCTTGTACATCTTGACCACTTTAAGGATCACTATAACCAGTAGTAGTCCAACGATGAGCTTCATGGTTTTGTTGACATCTTGAATATCATCTTGGTGGTCAACGATCTCTACGGTGTTAATCACATTGGCGGTGCTGCCAGTCACCTTGGACGTTTTGCTACCCATCTTGGGGTCTTTAGGCCATTCACTTGTTTTACTGGTTATTTTCGTCCTTCGGAATTTTGCTGGTTGACTTCCTCCAGATTGTGGTCGATCGCAAGACCGGTTATCGGGACTTTCTCCTGGGTGAAGTAGATCCTAGGGAAACGTCAAGACATCCTTCTGGACACCAGCTTTCTTCCAGTCGTGGTCTGTGTCGATGGGAGTTGTACTTCTAGACCACTGTCAGGGAGAGATCAGAACAATTTCTGTCTCTTCTCCATTTGGCTGGGGTCTTTTATACCGGACTAGAGCTTTCGCTAGCCCCCCATATTGGATGAATTAACTAGGTGTTCCCACCTAGGGGTACTGTTTCTCCATTTCCCCTATTTTAGGAGTCAATGGCCGGCTGGTGCACTTTGCCACCTTACTGGAATATGGTTACGAGCAGGTCGATCGTGGTCGTTGTTCTGGCCACGCGACACCCATGAGTTGTCGAATTGTATTTGCTGTTTTTGCTTTTGTCAATCGCAGTGTGGTTAGTCATTACGGCCCCTACCCTCAACTAATGGCAGTTGTTTTGCCGGGGTTAATCTTGGTATGGGGGAGGGCGTACGTAACAAAGCCCAAAAATATTATAAAAGAAATAATTAAGACTTAAATTCAATTGCATACGTTCAGGGCATGGAAATCTCAGAATATATTTTATTTTAATTTCATTATCTATCCATACAAAATAAAATAAAACAAGGAAGAACGCTATAGTCGAGTACCTCGACTATCAGATACCCGTTACTCAGCTAAAGGGACCAAAGGTAAATGGAGGTATGCACGCAGCAAAGCGAGAGTTATGGGCGTTAGAGTGGGCGTGAGATATTTTTTTTAAAGTCTATCGATAGGTATTGACAAGACCAATACAGTTCATTTAAAATGTTGTATCTAGCATGAAAATTGTGGGCGCCACAGGCTTGGGCGGTTTGTGGGCGTTAGAGTGGGCGTGGCATATTTGCGTAACAAACTTGCGCTGCGCACAAGGCAACGGAATCTAAATCTGAGATCCCAATTCTCTATCCTTGATAGTTTCCGAGATATCCACGTTCATATTTACGATTTTTTGAAGTTTGTGGGCGGTTTGTGGGCGTAAAAGTGGGCGTGGCAAACTCTTTTTTTTATTAATCGATGGGTATTGATGAGAACAATACATTTCAGTTCATCTGTCCGGATGAACGCTGAGATCTCGGAAACTATGAGAGCTAGGCTATTGAGATTTGGCGTGCAGATTCCTGAGCTTCATACGCAGCGCAAGTTTGGTTCAGTAGAGTGCCACGCCCACTCGAACGCCCACAAACCGCCCAAAACTGTGGCTCCTAAAGTTTTGACGCTAGAATACAAATTTTAACTGAAATGTATTGTTCTCATCAATACCTATCGATTGACCCAAAAAAAAAATTGCCACGCCCACTTTAACGCCCACAAGCCGCCCACAAACTTCAAAAAATCGTAAATATGAACGCGGATATGTCGGAAAATATCGAAGATAGAGAAATGGGATTTCAGATTTAGATTCCGTAGGCTTGAGCGCAGCGCATGTTTGTTACGCGAATATGCCACGCCCACTCTAACGCCCACAAGCCGCCCAAGCCTGTGGCGCCCACAATGTTCATGCTAGATAAAAAACTGATAAAACTGATAACTGAAATGCATTGGTCTCATCAACACCTATCGTTTGATCCAAAAAAACTTTACCACGCCCACTCTAACGCCCACATCGCTTAAATCTGTCTACCGCTGGTAGGTGGCGCATTTCAATCTCGCTTTGCTGCTTGCATATCTCCATTTTCCTTTGGTCCCTTTAGCTGAGTAACGGGTATCTGATAGTCGAGGTACTCGACTATAGCGTTCTTCCTTGTTTTATTTTATTTTGTGTGGATAGATAATGAAATTAAAATAAAATATATTCTGAGATTTCCATGCCCTGAACGTATGCAATTGAATTTAAGTCTTAATTATTTCTTTTTTAATATTTTTGGGCTTTAACGTATTTTTACCCGTTACTCGTAGAGTAAAAGGGTATACTAGATTCGTCGGAAAGTATGTAACAGGCAGAAGGAAACGTTTCCGACCCCATAAAGTATATATTTTCTTGATCAGGATCACTAGCCTAGTTGATCTAGCCATGTCCGTCTGTCCGTCTGTCCGTCTGTCCGTCTGTCTGTCCGGATGAACGCTGAGATCTCGGAAATTATGAGAGCTAGGCTATTGAGATTTGGCGTGCAGATTCCTGCGCTTCTTACGCAGCGCAAGTTTGTTTCAGTAGAGTGCCACGCCCACTCTAACGCCCACAAACCGCCAAAAACTGTGACTCGTACAGTTTTGATGCTTGAATAAAAATTTTAACTGAAATGCATTGTTCTCATCAATACCTATCGATTAATTAAGAAAAAGTTTGCCACGCCCACTTTTACGCCCAAAAACCGCCCACAAACTTCAAAAAATCGTAAATATGAACGTGGATATCTCGGAAACTATCAAGGATAGAGAATTGGGATCTCAGATTTAGATTCCGTTGCCTTGTGCGCAGCGCAAGTTTGTTACGCAAATATGCCACGCCCCCTCTAACGCCCACAAACCGCCCAAGCCTGTGGGGCCCATAATTTTCATGCTAGATAACAAAATTTTAACTGAACTGTATTGGTCGCGTCAATACCTATCGACTGACCCAAAAAAAATAAAAAAAAAATTCTCACGCCCACTCTAACGCCCATAACGCTTAAATCTGTCTACCGCCGGTAGGTGGCGCATTTCAATCTCGCTTTGCTGCTTGCATATCTCCATTATCCTTTGGTCCCTTTAGCTGAGTAACGGGTATCTGATAGTCGAGGTACTCGACTATAGCGTTCTTCCTTGTTATACCCGTTACTCGTAGAGTAAAAGGGTATACTAGATTCGTCGGAAAGTATGTAACAGGCAGAAGGAAGCGTTTCCGACCCCATAAAGTATATATATTCTTGATCAGGACCACTAGCCGAGTCGATCTAGCCATGTCCGTCTGTCCGTCTGTCCGTCTGTCCGTCTGTCCGTCTGTCCGTCTGTCTGTCCGGATGAACGCTGAGATCTTGGAAACTATGAGAGCTAGGCTATTGAGATTTGGCGAGCAGATTCCTGAGCTTCTTACGCAGCGCAAGTTTGTTTCAGTAGAGTGCCACGCCCACTCTAACGCCCACAAACCGCCCAAAACTGTGCCTTCTACAGTTTTGATGCTAGAGTAAAAATTTAAACTGAAATGAATTGTTCTTATCAATACCTATCGATTGACCCAAAAAAAAGTTTGCCACGCCCACTTTAACGCCCACAAACCGCCCACAAACTTCAAAAAATCGTAAATATGAACGCGGATATCTCGGAAACTATCAAAGATAGAGTATTGGGATTTCAGATTTAGATTCCGTAGCTTTGTACGCAGCGCAGGTTTGTTATGCGAATATGCCACGCCCACTCTACCGCCCACAAACCGCCCAAGCCTGTGGCGCTCACAATTTTTATGTTAGATAAAAAATTTTAACTGAAATGTATTGGTCTCGTCAATACCTATCGATTGATCCAACGCCTACCCTAACGCCCACAATGCTTAAATCTGTCTTCCGCCGGTAGGTGGCGCACTTAAATCTCGCTTTGCTGCTTGCATATCTCCATTTCCCTTTGGTCCCTTTAGCTGAGTAACGGGTATCTGATAGTCGAGGTACTCGACTATAGCGTTCTTCCTTGTTTTATTTTATTTTATATGGATAGATAATGAAATTAAAATAAAATATATTCTGAGAGTTCCATGCCCTGAACGTATGCAATTGAATTTAAGTCTTAATTATTTCTTTTTTAATATTTTTGGGCTTTAACGTATTTATACCCGTTACTTGTAGAGTAAAAGGGAATACTAGATTCGTCGGAAAGTATGTAACAGGCAGAAGGAAACGTTTCCGACCCCATAAAGTATATATATTCTTGATCAGGATCACTAGCCGAGTCGATCTAGCCATGTCCGTCTGTTCGTCTGTCTGTCCGGATGAACGCTGAGATCTCGGAAACTATGAGAGTTAGGCTATTGAGATTTGGCGTGCAGATTTCTAAGCTTCTTACGCAGCGCAAGTTTGTTTCAGTAGAGTGCCACGCCCACTCTAACGCCCACAAACCGCCAAAAACTGTGGCTCGTACAGTTTTGATGCTTGAATAAAAATTTTAACTGAAATGTATTGTTCTCATCAATACCTATCGATTAATAATAAAAAAGTTTGCCACGCCCACTTTTACGCCCACAAGCCGCCCACAAACTTCAAAATATCGTAAATATGAACGTGGATATCTCGGAAACTATCAAGGATAGAGAATTGGGATCTCAGATTTAGATTCCGTTGCCTTGTGCGCAGCGCAAGATAGTTACGCAAGTATGCTACGCCCCCTCTAACGCCCACAAACCGCCCAAGCCTGTGGAGGCCACAATTTTCATGCTAGATAAAAAATTTTAACTGAACTGTATTGGTCGCGTCAATACCTATCGACTGACCCAAAAAAAAAAATAAAAATTCTGACGCCCACTCAAACGCCCATAACGCTTAAATCTGTCTACCGCCGGTAGGTGGCGCATTTCAATGTCGCTTTGCTGCTTGCATATCTCCATTTTCCTTTGGTCCCTTTAGCTGAGTAACGGGTATCTGATAGTCGATGTACTCGACTATAGCGTTCTTCCTTGTTTTATTTTATTTTATATGGATAGATAATGCAATTAAAATAAAATATATTCTGAGATTTCCATGCCCTGAACGTATGCAATTGAATTTAAGTCTTAATTATTTTTTTTTTTATTATTTTTTGGCTTTAACGTATTTATACCCGTTACTCGTAGAGTAAAAGGGTATACTAGATTCGTCGGAAAGTATGTAACAGGCAGAAGGAAACGTTTCCGACCCCATAAAGCATATATATTCTTGATCAGGATCACTAGCCGAGTCGATCTAGCCATGTCCGTCTGTCCGTCTGTCTGTCCGGATGAACGCTGAGATCTCGGAAACTATGAGAGCTACGCTATTGAGATTTGGCGTGCAGATTCCTGAGCTTCTTACGCAGCGCAAGTTTGTTTCAGTAGAGTGTCACGCCCACTCTAACGCCCACAAACCGCCAAAAACTGTGGCTCGTACAGTTTTGATGCTTGAATAAAAATTTTAACTGAAATGTATTGCTCTCATCAATACCTATCGATTAATAAAAAAAAAAGTTTGCCACGCCCACTTTTACGCCACAATTTTCATGCTAGATACAACATTTTAAATGAACTGTATTGGTCTTGTCAATACCTATCGATTGACTTAAAAAAAAATTTCTCACGCCCACTCTAACACCCATAACGCTTAAGTCTGTCTACCGCCGATAGGTGGCGCAGTTCAATCTCGCTTTGCTGCTTGCATATCTCCATTTCCCTTTGGTCCCTTTAGCTGAGTAACGGGTATCTGATAGTCGAGGTACTCGACTATAGCGTTATTCCTTGTTTTATTTTATTTTGTATGGATAGATAATGAAATTAAAATAAACAAGGAAGAACGCTATAGTCGAGTACCTCGACTATCAGATACCCGTTACTCAGCTAAAGGGACCAAAGGGAAATGGAGATATGCAAGCAGCAAAGCGAGATTGAAATGCGCCACCTATCGGCGGTAGACAGACTTAAGCGTTATGGGCGTTAGAGTGGGCGTGAGAAATTTTTTTTGGGTCAATCGATAGGTAATGACGCGACCAATACAGTTCAGTTAAAATGTTTTATCTAGCATACAAATTGTGGGTTCCACAGGCTTGGGCGGTTTGTGGGCGTTAGAGTGGGCGTGGCATATATGCGTAACAAACTTGCGCTGCGGACAAGGCTACGGAATCTAAATCTGAGATCCCAATTCTCTATCCTTGATAGTTTCCGAGATATCCACGTTCATATTTACGATTTTTTGAAGTTTGTGGGCGGTTTGTGGGCGTAAAAGTGGGCGTGGCAAACTTTTTTTTTATTAATCGATAGGTATTGATGAGAACAATACATTTCAGTTAAAATTTTTATTCTAGCATCAAAACTGTAGGAGCCACAGTTTTTGGCGGTTTGTGGGCGTTAGAGTGGGCGTGGCACTCTACTGAAACAAGCTTGCGCTGCGTAAGAAGCTCAGGAATCTTAACGCCAAGTCTCAACAGCCTAGCTCTCATAGTTTCCGAGATCTCAGCGTTCATCCGGACAGACAGACGGACATTGCTAGATCGACTCGGCTAGTGATCCTGATCAAGAATATATATACTTTATGGGGTCGGAAACGTTTCCTTCTGCCTGTTACATACTTTCCGACGAATCTAGTATACCCTTTTACTCTACGAGTAACGGGTATAAATACGTTAAAGCCCAAAAATATTAAAAAATAAATAATTAAGACTTAAATTCAATTGCATACGTTCAGGGCATGGAAATCTCAGAATATATTTTATTTTAATTTCATTATCTATCCATACAAAATAAAATAAAACAAGGAAGAACGCTATAGTCGAGTACCTCGACTATCAGATACCCGTTACTCAGCTAAAGGGACCAAAGGGAAATGGAGATATGCAAGCAGCAAAGCGAGATTGAACTGCGCCACCTATCGGTGGTAGACAGACTTAAGCGTTATGGGCGTTAGAGTGGGCGTGAGAAATTTTTTTTTAAGTCAATCGATAGGTATTGACAAGACCAATACAGTTCAGTTAAAATTTTTTATCTAGCATGAAAATTGTGGGCGCCACAGGCTTGGGCGGTTTGTGGGCGTTAGAGTGGGCGTGGCATATTTGCGTAACAAACTTGCGCTGCGCACAAGGCTACGGAATCTAAATCTGAGATCCCAATTCTCTATCCTTGATAGTTTCCGAGATATCCACGTTCATATCTACGATTTTTTGAAGTTTGTGGGCGGTTTGTGGGCGTAAAAGTGGGCGTGGCAAACTTTTTTTTATTAATCGATAGGTATTGATGAGAACAATACATTTCAGTTAAAATTTTTATTCTAGCATCAAAACTGTAGGAGCCACAATTTTTGGCGGTTTGTGGGCGTTAGAGTGGGCGTGGTACTCTACTGAAACAAACTTGCGCTGCGTAAGAAGCTCAGGAATCTGCACGCCAAATCTCAATAGCCTAGCTCTCATAGTTTCCGAGATCTCAGCGTTCATCCGGACAGACAGACGGACAGACGGACATGGCTAGATCGACTCGGCTAGTGATCCTGATCAAGAATATATATACTTTATGGGGTCGGAAACGTTTCCTTCTGCCTGTTACATACTTTTCGACGAATCTAGTATACCCTTTTACTCTACGAGTAACGGGTATAAATACGTTAAAGCCCAAAAATATTAAAAAATAAATAATTAAGACTTAAATTCAATTGCAAACGTTCAGGGCATGGAAATCTCAGAATATATTTTATTTTAATTTCATTATCTATCCATACAAAATAAAATAAAACAAGGAAGAACGCTATAGTCGAGTACCTCGACTATCAGATACCCGTTACTCAGCTAAAGGGACCAAAGGGAAATGGAGATATGCAAGCAGCAAAGCGAGATTGAACTGCGCCACCTATCGGTGGTAGACAGACTTAAGCGTTATGGGCGTTAGAGTGGGCGTGAGAAATTTTTTTTTAAGTCAATCGATAGGTATTGACAAGACCAATACAGTTCCGTTAAAATTTGTTATCTAGCATGAAAATTGTGGGCGCCACAGGCTTGGGCGGTTTGTGGGCGTTAGAGTGGGCGTGGCATATTTGCGTAACAAACTTGCGCTGCGCACAAGGCTACGGAATCTAAATCTGAGATCCCAATTCTCTATCCTTGATAGTTTCCGAGATATCCACGTTCATATCTACGATTTTTTGAAGTTTGTGGGCGGTTTGTGGGCGTAAAAGTGGGCGTGGAAAACTTTTTTTTATTAATCGATAGGTATTGATGAGAACAATACATTTCAGTTAAAATTTTTATTCTAGCATCAAAACTGTAGGAGCCACAATTTTTGGCGGTTTGTGGGCGTTAGAGTGGGCGTGGTACTCTACTGAAACAAACTTGCGCTGCGTAAGAAGCTCAGGAATCTGCACGCCAAATCTCAATAGCCTAGCTCTCATAGTTTCCGAGATCTCAGCGTTCATCCGGACAGACAGACGGACAGACGGACATGGCTAGATCGACTCGGCTAGTGATCCTGATCAAGAATATATATACTTTATGGGGTCGGAAACGTTTCCTTCTGCCTGTTACATACTTTCCGACGAACCTAGTATACCCTTTTACTCTACGAGTAACGGGTATAAATACGTTAAAGCCCAAAAATATTAAAAAATAAATAATTAAGACTTAAATTCAATTGCATACGTTCAGGGCATGGAAATCTCAGAATATATTTTATTTTAATTTCATTATCTATCCATACAAAATAAAATAAAACAAGGAAGAACGCTATGGTCGAGTACCTCGACTATCAGATACCCGTTACTCAGCTAAAGGGACAAAAGGGAAATGGAGATATGCAAGCAGCAAAGCGAGATTGAAATGCGCCACCTATCGGCGGTAGACAGATTTAAGCGTTATGGGCGTCAGAGTGGGCGTGAGAAATTTTTTTGAGTCTATCGATAGGTATTGACAAGACCAATACAGTTCACTTAAAATTTTTTATCTAGCATGAAAATTGTGGGCGCCACAGGCTTGGGCGGTTTGTGGGCGTTAGAGTGGGCGTGGCATTTTTGCGTAACAAACTTGCGCTGCGTACAAGGCTACGGAATCTAAATCTGAGATCCCAATTCTCTATCCTTGATAGTTTCCGAGATATCCACGTTCATACTTACGATTTTTTGAAGTTTGTGGGCGGTTTGTGGGCGTAAAAGTGGGCGTGGCAAACTTTTTTTTATTAATCGATAGGTATTGATGAGAACAATACATTTCAGTTAAAATTTTTATTCTAGCATCAAAACTGTAGAAGCCACAATTTTTGGCGGTTTGTGGGCGTTAGAGTGGGCGTGGTACTCTACTGAAACAAGCTTGCGCTGCGTAAGAAGCTCAGGAATCTGCACGCCAAATCTCAATAGCCTAGCTCTCATAGTTTCCGAGATCTCAGCGTTCATCCGGACAGACAGACGGACAGACGGACATGGCTAGATCGACTCGGCTAGTGATCCTGATCAAGAATATATATACTTTATGGGGTCGCAAACGTTTC